>NC_057691.1:3460814-3493210 GCF_014466175.1 Vespula pensylvanica | reverse complement strand
TATATATATATATATATATATATATATATATATATATACCGAAAAGAGACAGACATCTTATCGAAGCTCTATTCTTTACAGTTGACTCGTCCAACTCTGAGAAAATTAGGCAGTGCAATCCATCTTTGTAACATTTACGTTTCTATTCCGACAGTATTGTTATCTGCGATGGTTACTCACGTATTTCCAACGTAATTGGGAACGATAATTAGAAATTAGACGAAAGAGAGAAATAGTCGGAGAAAGAGAGAGAAAGAGAGAGAAAAGAGAGGGAGGGATGAAGAGAGAGCACGCGCTTATATTAACCATCTACATACGTATACATGCGTGGATTCTACAGTTGATACGGCTCATGGACAGTAGGCGTTTCCAGTGTCATTATAAATCAGAGTTAAACACGCTAATTATATCGGTGCGCGTTCGCCGCCGTCGTTGGTTGGCGAGGGAGGCTCGAGGGGGATCTCAGTGTTTCTCATACCTCGATCGATTCTCAAATCCACGTTCTCTTCTTGCTCGATCATCGTTTTTTCTTCCTTTTTTCCTCTCTCCTCTCCTCTCCACTCTACTCCTTTCTTTCCTCTCTTTCCTCTCTCTACTTTTCTTTTTTTTCTTTTTGTTCCTTAATTTTCCTATTAATTTTCCTATTATTCATCACTTTCGCCGATCGGGCACGTACGAGGGATTGTTTATTTTTTTTATAATTTTTTCTCATCGTTCATTTTTCTTTCTTTCTTTCTTTCTTTCTTTCTTTCTTTCTTAATTCATTGAAAATTTATGATGGAGCTACTTCATTTTACGATAACTCGTGCGAAGGAATGAGAGCCACTGTTTACGGTTCGTTCACGATATGCTACACGATGCGTGAGTAAGAATGAATCTTTCTCTCTTTCTCTTTCTCTCTTTCATTAGCGATGAAAGAAAAGAAGGAAAACGAGCCAATCTTACGTGTACGATAATATAAGAGAGAAATAGAGAAATGGAGAGAGAGAGAGAGAGAGAGAGAAAGAGAGAGAAAGAAAAAGAGAAATAAAAATAAATTTAATAAAATATATCTTGGCATAAATTTATGAAAACTATCATCGAGCTAATGTAAGTTTATAACTTGGAGAAAAAAAAAAGAGAAAGAGAGAGCGAGTATTTTTATGTTTTTAGATAGTGCAAACGAGCAGCAGACAAAGGAACCAGAAGAACATGGTTTCAGTTTGATTACTTTAAAGTTGAGAATCACTGATCATTACTCGACAGCCACGGCTGCTACCCTTGGCTTCAATCCCATTCGTCTTTCTACCGGTCTCTCTTGCTCGCTCATTCGCTTACACACGTATACATTCACAGACAAACATATATATCTTTCTCTCTCAAACACACACACACACACACACAGTTTCTCTGTTCATAGACAAAGTCTTGACCGAAAAAGCAACCTATCCGACTTAGCTTGCCTTCCGGCACGTTAAATTCTTTTTATGGAGTTGGAGTATCCGGTCTAACGATCGACCTCGACGTGCTAATCATTCTATCATTCTCTCCCTCTCCTTCTTAAGAAAAGAAAAGAAAAGAAAAGAAAAAAAAAGAAAGAAAGAAAAAGGAAAGATTTTCTCTCAGGAAGTTTTCGTGTCCTCAACGATTTAAAGTCGAGTCGATAACGGTGAACTTTTTCATAGATGTTCATAAGATTAAATATAATAGGTATTTATGATATATTCGTATATCGCGTTCCGTGTGAAAGGTGCTTAAAAATGCCGTAGGAAGAGCGCGCGATTGCGAGCAAGGTGTTTCTACGCTCGGCACGAACCGGCTTTAAGCTTTTTCGCGATCAATGATGCTGGAATTCCTGCTGCTGCTCTGCTGCTGCTGCTGCCTGCTGCTGCTTGCGGCGGCTGCTGCTGCTGCTGCTAGCAGCTAGCTGCTAGCTGCTAGCTGCTGGTGCTGCTGCTGGTGCCGTCTCGAAGACTGGGTGTCGGCGTACGATCCACTTTTTAGTTCGTTATCTTTCGTTACGCGCCGTCGAGAGAAGTTCTCCGTTGCAAAATGTAGATTCTCATTCTCATTCTCTCTCTATCTCTGTTTCTATCTATCTCTCTTTCTCTCTTTCTCTCTTTCTTTATCCCTTATTACTGGTAATGGAGCGATGATTAAACATTAGAACTAATGATCCATTTTTATCACATCCTTGAATTTCATTATATATTCCTTATCATTTATAGCTTGTGTATAATTATAATTTCAGTCGAAAATATGATAGTATACTTGATATTGTTTTTTTGTAATGATCAATGCTTAAATGGCGGAGAGGAGAGGGAAAAGGAGGAGCGGAGGAAAAAAAAAATTATATGATTTCTAACGAGTCGAGGGAAAAAAAAAGATACGTTCATAAAAAAGAGGATGGAAACGTTTAGAATCTTATTCGCGTACGGAGACTACTCTCGTAATTTATATTGTTTTTATCTTATTTGATCGTTCGATAATTTGAACGAAAGTAAGCGTTATATTAAATATCTTTTTCTCTTTTCTTTTTCTTTTTTTGCAATGATGAAGTGTTTAAGAAAAAAAAAGAACAAGTAAAAAAAATAAAAAGAATAGAGGAGACTCGACGATTTCTATCAAGTTCGAGAAGAAAAAAAATATGTCGATAAAGATAAAGATAGAAGGAGAAAGAGAGAGAGAGAGAGAGAGAGAGAGAGAGAGAGAGAGAGAGAGAGAGAGACATGTTAGAGCTGATATCTTATTCGCATTTGAAACATTCTCATAATTTCTTTTTTTTTTAAATCTATTTTTTCTTTTCTTTTTTTTTTTCTTTTTTTAGATTCGATTAAAAAGATCGAATGACACTTTGCTTGGTATATCACAGTTTCTTACGTAAAATCTTCGTGCGCTATCTAAGTTCCTTCGTATATTGGATTATAGCGGTTCAGAGGCGCAGCTGCGCCTTTGCGTGAGGGCAAACGTTTGACCCCGGTTGCTCTTCTCTCCCCTCCCCTTTAGTTTCTCCAAAGACGGCTCTTGTTCTCTTATTAATTTCATTTTTATCACGACGACAGCGAGAGAACGAGAGAGAGAGAGAGAGAGAGAGGGAGAGAAAAGCAAGCATCTAATGTGAATATATAGTAATCGTCGTTGTCGTCGTCATCGTCGTCTCTTCTCTATCCTTTATTACGAGAGAATAATATCACAAAGATTTTCTGTTGAACTAAATTAACTTCGATCGCATAAGATGTCGATGAAAATAGTTAATGATTATACACATACTCGTACACACATACGCATATATATATATATATACAGAGACAGAGAGAGAGACAGACAGACAGACAGACAGAGAGAGAGAGAGAGAGAGAGAGAGAGAGAGAGAGAGAGAGAGAGAGAGAGAGAGAGAGAGAGAGAGAGAAGAAAATAGTGGACTTAGTATCCTCATTGATCGAACGAGAAGGATGACGTTTGTCGGATCGAAGACGAGGAGCGAAGTTTACCGGTTGGCCTTAGAACGTCGAGGATCGATCGACCGACCGACCGACCAACCGACCGACCGATCGACCGATCGACCGATCGATCGATCGATCGATCCATCCAATACGATCCATCGATCGTGACTTGCATCGAAAAAGGCGATTCCTTTCGCGCAATCGCTTCGTGCAAAAGCCGATCGGAATCTCGTCGATCGATTATCTCTCTTTCTCTTTCTCTCTCTCTCTCTCTCTCTCTCTCTCTGTCTTTCTTTCTCTTGCTTGCTCTCTCGCTCGCACGCACGGCTGGCTGGTATTAATTGAGATCGACGATAGGGGACTCGTTCGAGGCGAGACTGTTTCCCTTCCGTTAAATTACTGAAACGAGAGCTTTTCTTCTTGATCCTTTTTTATCCTCGAGTTTATTTCCGACCGAGCAGCTCATCGATCCATCTTCCTTCGATCTTTCCCCGATGAAAACTTTTTCCTTTTTTTTCTTCTTCTTTTTCTTTTTCTTTTCTTCTCTTTCAATTTGTTTTTTCTTTTTTGGTTTTCTTTTCTTTTTCTCTTCTCTCTTACTTCGTTTGCTCGCTCGCTCTTTCTCTCTCTCTCTCTCTCTCTCTCTCGAACAGTCTCCTCTTTTTTTTCTTTATTTTATTTGACGGAATTATTAAGAGATACGGAATATTAATTATCAGCTTCAAATCCGTAATGATTTCTTCGTTATTAACGGGCTCGTTACCACATCCGGCTTCGATAAATCCCGATGAAATTTTCTTCGTGTAAGCTCGTTGCTTCATCCAATTTAGAAATCTTTCAGGAATTCTCTCTTGCGAAATGTAGATTCTTTTAACTGTTTTTCAACCTTCTCTTTCTTTCTTTCTTTCTTTCTTTCTTTCTTTCTTTCTTCTTTCTTTTTCTTCTCATTTTTTTCACCCATTACTGATAATGAAGTTGCTGACGCATTTTACAGATTCTGTAGATGCAACTTAGACGCTAATTACTTATGTAACACACACACACACACACACACTCATATGCACATGCATATACACAATTTATATATTTATTTAAAATGAAAATATTATTTATATTAATATTAATTATATATCTATATATTTATATATAATTTTATCTTTATAGTCAATATTTATACATAGATATTATTCGTGGTTCAACGAGCATGTAGATATTGTATTTGCAGAGGCGATAGACCGTGCGATTTAAAAATGGCCGGTCATTTAAATGTCTCACTCTGTTAACAGTCCAGAATACAATAGAAGCACACACGAGTAACGCGATAACGATCGGAATGGAAAAGGCGCGAATCTCGTCGGTCGTAGTTGGTCGTTCGAGCTCGTAAAATCATGATGATGTCGCTTTGAGTTGGGCGTTTTGTTAGGTAAACGGTAACGTATGAAAATACATAAAATGAAAAATCTATGGACGTGAACGCGATGGAACGAGAGGGAAAGAGAAAGAGATAGAAAGAAAGAGAGAGAAAATATCGTAAACAACCTAGAGCGGATCTCGACAAAGTTAAATCGAGTCGAGCTCGTAAAAGTAAGTTAGTAACATGGACAATGGCCGTCCGTAGTTCGACGAGTTGACAGTCGATAGTAGTCGACGTTGTTACAGGTTCTCTCGATCGTTACTAGTAGATATTTCAGAACGCTTCGAAGAAGAAGGATATCTTCGAATGTTGCTCTCTGTCAAAACGATCGAGAAGGAGAGAGATAGAGAGAAACAGATAGATAGATAGATAGATATATATATATATATAGAGAGAGAGAGGTAGAGAGAGTTCTTGGCACAGTTTCAAAGACTGTCGGCCGCGAACAAAATATTTCAAAGTCTTGCGTCGTGTACGAATTTCTCCGACTACTATTCGTCGTTAGACCATAACTCAACGATCCTCTCTCTCTCTCTCTCTCTCTCTCTCTCTCTCTCTCTCTCTCTCTCTCTCTCTCTCTCTTGTGGGAAATTATTTATTAAAAACGTTCATCATCCTGACACTCGAACAGGATATCGTTGAACGTTGAACGAAATTAATATCATGACTTTCGCAAATCGTATATACACCTTGAATAAATATTATAAGTTTCGAGAAAATCGAACGATTTCGCATGTAGAGCTTCGTTATTAAACAAAAAAAAAAAAAAAAAAAAAATCAGTCGAGCATTTAATACTCAAAAGGAAATAGAATATTGGCGTTTGGTGGGTGGTTGAATGACCGTGGAAGAGTGCCGAGGAGAAACTGGAAAGAAAAAGAAAGAAAATTTGAAAGAACAACTCGTTCTTTCAAGCCAAGTATCGGCGGATATTTTATTTCCTGACATAATTCAAACTCCTCGCGATTACTTGAGATTATCGGGAAACAGAAAGAGTGAAGGGTAGGTGGTAGTTCGACGGAGGGGCTGAGTGGTGGAGGATGGTACGTCGATAGAGAAATCCTTTGAATATTTTTCATTTAATAGGAATTTCGATGTAAAGGCTTTATCGGCGATCGCTCGACTCGGCGATAGTAGTAAGATAGAAGAAGTAAAAGAAGATGGACTGGGTAAAAAGAAGGAAAGAGAGAGAGAGAGAGAGAGAGAGATAACGGTGGATAGGGGAAGGGGCAAATAAAAGACGCGGGGTTGGGAAACGGAGAAAGGCTAAGCGAAATTCGAATGCGGGCCAAGCAGATCTGTTTGTTCGGTGAACTACTTTCCACTTCGCTTTTCATCTCCTCGCGATGAGTTTCCATAGCTCGGCTTGGAGGGCCCTAATGAGTTTGCGATTGAAGTTCTTCGAGAGCGTGCGCCGTCGATGCACCAAGAGAGATAGAAAAAGATGGAGACAGAGATAGAGATAAAGATAGAAAGAGAGGAAACTTTTATTACGATATCGAGCATCGTCGTTGGCACGATTTTAATTTTTCCAGATATAATAACTTTCCAACGTTTGGTTATAACGATTTATTTTCATCTCGAAAACATAATTTTCTTAATAAAGAACGAGAAACGAAAGGAAAAACGATTAACGATAATAAGATTGTCAGAGCGAAGTGAAGCTTTTTTATTAATTTATTTATTTACTTGTTTTTTTTTTTTTTTTTTTTTTTTTTTTTTTTTTTTTTTTTTCTTTTCTTCTCTTGTAAAGTCGAACGATCCGACGATAATTTTAATCTTAACGAACGATTCCTTTTAGTCGGCTCTATTGAAGAATATTTCTTATCGGTATTGATTAACGATTATGTTTGTAATTACGAAGTTGTCCTTCATAAACGATTGAATCTTTTACGGAATATGGCCGATATTCGTTTCATGATATTTGTATATAATGTAATCGTGTTTTCGATGTAACACTTTATCGCTTAACGAGAAGGATAAAAAAAGAGAGAGAGAGAGAGAAAGCAGGTTGAAAAGAGACATAGCAAATGGTATTAGAATACAACTGTCGGCACATTATTCAGCTTTGTAACGAGTTAATGATAACGTCTGTGGAAACTAGTAGCTATAAGGTAGTAGGACGGTCCGAGCACGAAACCGGCTCGCAAACCAATACGATTTCAAGGCTGTGTTACTTCTTGTATAGTTGTGTCTCTTGTATAGCACTCTTCTCCCGCGAGAATGCCTGTAAATTTGCGAATTTACAAGAAAATCGGTTAACTCTCACGAAAGTGCATTTTATGTTTGAACGAGTAGTAGTCGAAAGGGAGAAAGGAGGAGAAAGAAAAGAAGAAGGAGAAGGAAAAGGAAGAAGAGAAGGATAATACCTTCGAGAGTACCTTCCCTTATAATCCCTTATAATCCCTTATAATTTCTTTAATCTCTTTATCGGTTAACATGATTATAACGAGTCGACGTATAAAATCGCTCGATCTCGTTTCGATGAATTTATTTGGATGATGAGGATTCACCTTTCTCTTGCAAGAGCCTTGCGGCAAGATCTCTCTTCTCTTTAACTTCTTCTCATTCTACTTCTACTTCTTCTTCTTCTTCTTCTTCTTCTTCTTCATCTTCATTTTTTCTTCTTATTTTTTACTTTTTATTTCTTATTATTTTTTTTTTTTTATTTTTACATTACACCGAGTCCGGTGACAGCTGCATAATAATTATCTACCTCTCGTAATTTCGTATCACGCAACGTGCCACCGGTTGTGGAAGTAAATGTTAAGCCAGAGAAAGAGAGAGAAAGAGAGAGAGAGAGAGAGAGAGACGAGCCAAGCTGTGTGATACCGACGTTCGTGGCAAAAAAGAAAAAAAAAAGAAACACGGGAAAGTAGACGTCGGAGCTTCTCTTTTTTCTTTATCTTTCTCCTCGAATTATTCAAAGCGTATGTTTGTGTGTGTGAGTATGTGGAGATATATATGTATGTATGTATATATGTATATATAAATTTTGTGGCTGAGGTGAATGGCTCGAGGTAATACATACTTTTTCGTTGGTAAATAGAGAGAAACAGAGAGAGGGATGGAACTACCCTCGACTTATCGTAGATTTTTATGAAAATTTATTTTCTTTTTTTTTTTATCTTTCTCTCTCTCTCTCTCTCTCTCTTCTTTTTTTTTTCTTTACTAATATTTAAAAATATTTTGCTTCATTCTTTTTATTCGTTAACCGTCTTCAATGTAATTTTTGTTGTGTTTGCATAAAAAAAGATACGACGTGAAAGTTACACTATTGCATTTGTATACAAGTAGTGCAATTGTAATATATTAAGCGTAATTTTTAACAATGGGCTAAAAAGTTTCCAGACGATTTTAAAATTCAATTACTCTTTCTCGAGACTTCTTACGATTCTTTTTTCTTTTCTCTTTTCTTCTAAATCGTACAAAAGATCGATTTTTGCAATGCGACTAATTGACTTCTAAGATAACATGGAAACGTTTCGGCTCTAGCATTTTATTTAGAAAATTTTTCTTTTCGCGTGCGGACTAATCTTCGACAATTTTTTTTGAAGGAAAAAGGAAATAAACGAAATGAAATACGGGCGTATCGTGCGTGACATGAAATATACGTAAAATTACGAAGGTTTAAAAACGTTGTATTTCTTCTTTTTCATTTTCGTTTTGCGCGTTTAACATATTTTTTATTAGACTGGATTTTGAAATTCGTGAAAACGACGATAAAAGGAATGTTGGAAATAATGATAATGTTAAAGAAATATGGATATGATATATAAGGTTATACTATATAACGTATTCGGCAAATTTTAACGTCGTGTCCGTTCAATCGCGTGATAACACAATCGTGGAAATAAATATTAGTAGGAACAGAGAGGCTTTTAAAGTAGTCGTGCTTGTTTTTTTGCTTTCTTGCTTGTTTGCTTGATTGTGTAACGACGACGACGACAACTATGACGATGACGACGGTGACGACGATGACGACAATGATGACAATGACGATGAAGACGAAGAGGAAGACAAAGACAACGACGACTACACAACGACTACACAACGAAAACGACGACGACCTCGCGGCTTGAACGAGCTTGGCCGTCTTTCTGTCTCTCTCTTTCTTTTTCTATTTCCATTTACAGCAGGTAGAGTGAAGACTGTGTGACCTCGGTGCCAACGAAACGAGCGAGTCTGCCAGTCTGTGTCGCGGAAAACGTGTCAAAACGTGACCAACTTGCGAGTTGGACGCCGACTTGCGAGTGCCACTTTGTCGATCGATAGTTCTAGCACGAGTACATGGGTACTTGTAACGTTGCATAGCTAGTTTTAACGTCTTTATAAAATCGTTTCGAATTAAGAGAAGTACTTGCGTATCGTGATCAAATTCCCGCAAACGTTTGTTTCGATCTTTCTAACGAAAAAAAAAAAAAAAAAGGAAAAGAAAGAATAGAAAAGAAATTATGAGGTATCTTGAAATTTATGAGAGTAATTTTTATGATGTAAGAAAAGGATAGGTAATAATAATTTAAAAAAAAATTCTAATCCGTCGTTAATTGCAAAGCTTAGGAGGGATATGATTATCAAATTAGGATTGCAATTAGAACAAGTTCGAATAGAATTGTATTTTATTTTATTTTATTTTATTCTTTTTTATTTTATTTTTTCCCCCCATCAAGTATATTCTTCTTGTTTACTAAAATTGACTTCTTAGAAAATGTATCAAGAATAAGAAGTAGTTCGCTTTGAAGGATTAAAGTATGAATTAATTAATTAAGAGGATTAGTCGTTAGAAAGTAACATTAGTGAGTTAATTTAATCGTGATTGAGAATAATAATAATAATAATAATAATAATAATAATAATAATAATAATAATAATGGATTTCAAGTGTCTATTTATAAGAGAGAACCACAAAAGAAGAAGTAAATAAATAAATAAATAAATAAATAAATAAATGGCGCAGCTTAATTAAGAAGAAATAAAATTTCTTTCTTTCATTCTTTCTTTTCCATTTGTGGAATAGAACGAAACAAAGATTTGAAAGTAAGGCAACATCTACGATTATTATTAACGGCGATGATGCTGCTGCTACTGTTGGTGCTGATCCTGGTGCTGCTGCAACGTGAGTTCCGAAGTTACTTGGCAAATCTCCGAGTGAATCTCTCAGATCTCTCAGATCCGGCGTAGGCGCTTGCTTTCCGTGCTTTCCTAAAATAAATACCGCGAGGAAGTGGAATCTCGTTTGGTGTGTACGTACGTCGAGTTGTATGCTCTCTCTCTCTCTCTCTCTCCCTCTCCCTCTCCTCCTCTCTCTCTATCTGTCTGTCTGTCTCTGTCTCTCTCTCTCTCTCTCTTCTTAGATACGCTATTTTCGTCGAAAAATCACAACTTTTTATTTTTTTCTGAAAGAACAAAGATCATGTCTACAAGAAAAAGAGAGAGAGAGAGAGAGAGAGAGAGAGAGAGAGAGAGAGAGAGAGAGAGTTTGGACATTATTTCTGTGCGTTTTACGAGCTAAAATAATTCGATCGTTAATCTTCGTTTGTAAGAGGAGGCGTCGAGTTGATTCAAATGTATATGGATTCTTTTATGAAACATGCCAAGTGCGAAAAGTTGCGAAGACGCCCGTTTGTTTAAATATTATTTCTTTATGAATCATTCATAGAGACGACATACTCGAGAAGTATACATTTATATTCTTAGGCGTATATACATATCCTATATATTTGAGTAAAAAGAAGAAAAGAAAAGAAAAAAAGTTCTTTTTTTGTCATACATATATTCATTTTTTCTTTCTTTCTTTCTTCTTTTCCTTTACTCTTTCTTTTATTTATTTATTTATTTATTTATTTTTAAGCATCTTCAGATATAGAAATTATTTGTTTGTATTTAAAAACGGATAGACGAATTATAGATGAATGTCTTTATGAGAATTAATACGCGATATCCGTCCATACATAATATACATGCATACATACATACATACATACATACATACACGTACGTACGTAGAGATACACGAATTCGTTCGATGCATAAATGCACGCGATGCATTGCGGTTGCAGTGTTAGCACGCTGTCCGAAATTGAATAGAAATTACGTCAAGTTAATATTCCATTACACTTGTCCGCCATGACTGGTTGCCGCGTTGTCCCGTCATTCGAAAAGGGATCGTTGAGAGAGTAGTCTCTCTCTCTCTCTCTCTCTCTCTCTCTCTCTCTCTTTCTCTCTCTCTTTCACTCTGTTGAATAATTGAACGATCATGGAAAGCGGAATGGCGAAAGCCTGTTTCCTTTCTAGACGAGTGCTTCGCGATTGTTACCGCCTTCTCTTCGTTGGCTACGCTCTCTGGCTATGCTATCGTCGTCGTCGTCGTTGCTGCTGCTGCTGCTGTTGTTGCAGTTGCCACTGTTGCTATTGCAGTTGCAGTTGCAGTTGTAGTTGTAGTCGCAGTCACGCTCCATACTACGTACGACCTCTCTTCTTGGAGCACTTGCAGCTGCAGCTACAACTTTTCTTCGATCACCGGTCTACCTTCTTTCTTTCTTTCTTTCTTTCTTTCTTTCTTTTTTCTTTATTTTTTTTTTTTTTTTTTACTTCTTTTCTTTCTTTTTGTCTTGCGGTTCGACTTAAAGTATTACAAAGATTCGGATCATGTATATACAAAGAAATCTTTGCACGTGTAAAAGTTTGCTTCCGTTTACGTTTCTTTTTTTTTTGTCGATAACTTTCTTTTACTTTTTTATTTTACCTTATTTTATTTTATTTTATTTTATTTTATTTTGTTTTATCTTATCTTATCTTAACTCTCCCTATAACAGCATGTAACTTTAAACGTACGCTTCTGCTTTTGTATTTTTTTTTTTTTTTTTTTTTTTTTTTTTTTTTTTTTTTTTTTTTTTTTTTTATTATAAATATTCCTTCTATTTTATCGTCACGACATTAATTATTTCGAATTCTAATTTCTATATATATATATAGATATATTTTTTGGAGTGTAATTATGTCAAGTAATATGTTCGTATATTGTAATTACGACATGGCATAAGTAAAGTTTCAAATAATTAAAGTTTAAAAATTAGAGAATATTCTTCTATCGGCGATATAGAATAGGATTAGTATGCAAAGTTAAGTATAATATAATCATATTTCGTATTTAACATCTTTTGGAAAATTTCTTTGCTCGATTTCGTCTTATTTATACGAACAAAGGACCGTGCTATTATTCCACTTAGTTTATGGATCTATATTGTTATACAACGCACACACACGTACACGCGCGCGTATATATGCATCTATATTCTCCGATCAGGGGAGTAAATCTTAACTTGCGTAATTATATAACTCTCGTTATGTATTTGCTAACTCACGACAGATTTATGTCTTACGTATGTATATAATATCTAGTAGAAGCATAGCGCACGTTGCACAATGCCCGTCGGTTATATCCCTCCGACGCGGAAGTATTCTATAAGGGTCGAAAAGTTGGCTCGAAGTAGGCGCACTCGAAATCCAAGAACCCTCCGGAACAATGGGAATTATCGAGCGTAGAACGGCGAAACGACGGTGGTGAGTCTTGACGACGAGGATAAAGGAAAAGAAAAAGAAAAAAAAAATTTTTTTTGTTTTGTTTTTTAAGAATATTCGTATCTTTTCTATCAATTTCTTAGAACGTCGTTTCGAATAACAACATATATAAAAGATAATTTGATCGGGCATTAAGGAGGGACAGGTTTCTCAATTTTTGGCGTTGTTTTCCGTCCAAACGAACTTTATAAATCATAAGGATCGTTAATTCAAAGAAATTTTGAATATATCATGAAGTAATAATTAATTTGATAATACAAAGTCGTACCAAAATATAAGTTTAATTTGAGAAATTTAAGAACGAGAAGTGATCCGCCGAAAAAAGATTCTCGATGATTTATTCGATTTTTATAAATAAATCAATTAGATTAATGTACGGTTTTTAGAAGAGACATTTTGGTTTATAAATTCGAAGTGTATTAATAGATATGATGATCCATTATCTGAAAGAAATATATATTTAGTTTAATATTCAATAATATCAGTAATGAATTTTATAATGAAAGATCAGTCTTCAAAATAGACGTTTACCTCCAAAAATTTTCTGATAAATTCGTCTTTATGAATAAATGTATTTGATTCATGTTCAATCGTGATATCTTGGTTTATAACTTCGAAGTGAATTAATAATTATAACGATTTTATTTTGAGCAAATATATATTTAATTCAAACATTAAATAACATTAGTAATTAGTTTTTCATTAAAAATGTTAAATTGAACATTTATTAAGATTGACGTTTAGTTTTTAAAAATTCCAAATAAATTCGATATTACGAATGAGTGAATTTTATCGAAGAATTTTAGTATACACATTTGTTTAAGCGAATTACTTCCCTCTCATTTTTTTTTATATATATAGAAAATTCATGTGATATATTTTGATATTTCGCGAGTATTTTACAAGATCTTTTCGAGAAAGTTGTTGAGATGGAACGTGTGTGTGTATATGTACATATATATATATATATATGTATGTATGTATGTATATACAAGCTCCTGTTTACAACGTCGATGACACGAAAGAACAGAGAAGATGAAAGGGGGTCAAAGAGTAAAGAGAAAGGAAGAGAGATAGACAGAGAGAAAAGAGAGCAGCATCTGCTGCATTGTCAGACTTTCGGAATCGTCATCGTTCGCGAGTGACTGTCTGTGAGTTTTCTTGTACAGGTCGTTACAAAATCGATTATCTATCTTATATTTCCAACAAAAAATTTTTAAACTTTGATACAAATCCAATGTTACAAAGATCACGAGTATACTTATATCACTTCATTTTTCTCTTTCATATCGATCGCTTCGAAAATAAAAAAGTATATATATATATGTTTTAATTTTGAAGTCTAGTCTGTTGAAAGATTGAAAATTTGTTTTGAAACATCCTCTATATATATATATATATATATATATATATATATATATATGTGCATTGTAGGCATAGGACTGGCTCGGTTTGAGGGCATATGGTAAACGAGGCCGGTTTTTATTATGGATATTGAAAGAGAAATGGACGCGGAGAAACAGAAACGAAGTATAAAGGTGGTGGTATATCAATGGACAGAGAAAAAGAAAAAATAGTAGCAAAGGGTAGAAAAAGAGAAACTGAAATAAAACAACGAAAAACAAAACCAAGAGAAAAAAATAGGGAGAAAAAAGAAACAAAAAATAAATCAAATTGCAATAACAACAGTTAGTAGAGTAAACGTCTTCGTCACGCACATTGGTTCGGGTAAACGTCACATATTTTTTTCTCTCTCTCTCTCTCTTTTTCTTTTTTTTTTTTTCGTTCTTTTATTTTCTCTTCTCCCTTCAAAATTTTTTCTCTCGGTTGTTTTTATTTTTATCCTCTTTATTATATATCTCTTTTTTTCGTCACTCGCGTTTGATAAATACTATGCATCGTTTCTCAGTCTCATCGTCGTTGATTGTAGACTTTCTCTCACTCTTTTTTTCTTTCTCTTTGCAACTTTTATATATATATATAAATAAATATAAATAAATATATATATATATAAATTTAACACTGATATCAACGATAAACCTTATAACGTACGTTTGAGATCTTAATCTCTGGCCATTTAATTAAAGTAGTTAAGAGATCTTTCCCTCTTCCTCCGAAGGAAGGAAGTTACAGTAGCGTCGTTAGCATAAACGATTGCCTCTTCCTGCTTTCTACCTTGCATGTGTAATACTAACCGAGTCATTAAAACTGACAGACAAAGGAAAGAAGAGGAATGCCTCATCCTACGAACGTCTATATTAATCTTTTACGATCTAATATGAGACTACTGTAAACTGAATAGCTCAGACCATTTTATTATTATTATCATTATTATTAACAAGATTATTGTTATTGTTGTTATTGTTGCTGTTGTTGTTATCATTATTATTAACATTGCTAATTGCAAAGATATAATGTAACGATTGTATACACGTTATGCGGAGTAATAAGAAATTTTATAGTTTTTAAACGTACTTGTCCTTTTTTTTTTTTTTTTTATTTTTTTAAAGATTTGTAATTATGTAAATTGGCATTTAAAAAAATGTAACTCGGCGTTCACAGATATTCTTTCTTTTTTTTCCTTCTTTTGTTTCTCAAGAGTTAATTTATATTTCATAAATCATTTTCAACGTACTGCAAAATATAAGATTTAATTTATGTGAAATGAGCAACAGCCGTTAATAGGCCAAAGAGAATAATGCATAAATGCATAAATTTTTACATTTCATATAAATTACCTTCATAATTAAGGCTTAATAACACCAAATGACAAAATATTTTATGATCGTTGAGTAATGTAGTGTATTGTTCGATTTTATCAATTTTCTCTAACTTTTTGTTTTGTAAAATTAATCCGTTTGGCAAGCGAATAACTAAAATATGACATAAAGATATTGATTTAATTTGAATATTTTAACATACGTATTTATAACGCATACACACGTACACATTCATACAGATAGACATACACGCATGAAATGAGATAATGCATAAATTCATTGTTTACAAGTCTCATATCTCGATTTACTTTGTGTATTTATTATAACACGTTTATATATTCAGCAATAAGTAAAGAATTGAGGCGATTAAGGTGACTAATCTAAAATGCGCAATGCGTAATTTAAACTATGCGCATCCTGGTAGAAATCTAATACCTATAGTTTTCTATATATCTATTTCTCTCTTTCTCTTGGTCGTAAGATAAGCTTGATACAACACTATTGCGATTAAACGTCTTTTCCTGGGTAACGCCACGAGATCTCGTCAAACGTCGAAGTAGATCGAGTTACGTTTATATTTTTTCAGTTTGCTAGAGAGTTACGGATACGTGAGTCATACGATCGAACCACGAAGCGTATCCTATCTGAGAACGTAATCGGAGAACTTGTGAAATCCATTAGGGTCCCATACTAAATAGATTTTGATGACGTGGCGAGATAGTACAATTCATTTCTTTTTTTAATTCCCCCTCTCAGCTGATATTTTAAAACGATAAGACGAGTACAGAGGAAGACTCGATGATTCTAGACGACGATTAAATCGATTTCAATGTGCCAATCGATAGAGAAAACAATTAATTTGTTAATTTATTTAATTCATAATACTCATCGAAATCGGTCGAAATGATTTCTTCAAAGATTTTATTAGTCGTTATTACCCACTGATTTTTTCGCCTTTCGATTTATCCTCGTAAAACGAAATAAACTTATTAACGATAAAAGAATTATTTTTATCCGTTCGTATTTACGAATATAATAGATATATAACTTAAAGAGCATCAAAAATAGGACGATCGAAATCTGGCACCGGTGCTGAGAAGCAATAGTGTGTTTAAACCATTTTGCGTGGGATGATCATACCGATCGAAATATGTTTGCGAACGTCCTTATCGTCGTATCGGGTCTTAACGGAGAATCCATGGGTCAACGTTGTACCAATCGAATCGGAGTAAACTCTATCTCAACGGGTGGCAATAGACTTCATTGATGTCATTACGATCGGGGTTTACCGGAAGCGAGTGGTGTGGAACAGGAGCAAATAGTTTGGGTTTACCAATTGTTCTCTCAGGCATGTCGTCGATCTCCATTCATGGAATCGCTCTACCGATAGCGAAGGACAACCTGCTGGATTGCGTCCTCGATGACCTTTTCACCGATCGAGCGAACGATTGTCGTGCTAATTCCATTGAGCATCTCGAACCAATTCGAATGTTTCTATTTAGTCGGGGACGACGTATCTCTGTCGCTTGTAAAAAAGAAAGAAAGAGAGAGAAAAAAAAACAATGACGACGAAACTTTGATTGGACGAAAATTGTCTTTGACATTGATTAACCAGAATCACTTCTATCGAAATTCCTTGCACTAATGAATTTCAAGTGTCAGATGGGATAACATCGGATTCTAAAAGGGTAAATTCAAAGCTACTTCCGAAACAATAGCAGGGGTTGGTAGAGAGTCTCCCAAAGGAAGAGAACATCATCTTGGTCGTTGAATAGAGTAGTGTTTAACGGTAAACCGTCGACCGGTTAACGTCCACATAAATTAGTAAAGAGAGAGAGAGGAGAGAGAGAAGAGAGTACAGGCGGACTGTTGGACAGCTGATCGATGGTCAGTAGTTAGCGTGTATATAACCGCGAGAGAACGATGGGAGGAGGGTGGAGGTTGGGTTCTCGCGGTCGAGGGGATAGAAGGAAAGGAAGAGAGGATGCTGATGGAGATGGTTTGGGTGGTGGTAGTGGTGATGGAGGTGGTAGTGGTGGTAGGGGGGGTTGGTCTTTCTCGCGCGGCCAGCCGTCTCCGATGCCGAACGAACGTTTGGACGGTGGCCAAAATGCCGCCGGTAAAATTAATCGTTCCCTGACACGAATTCCTCTCTAAGTGGGAATACCAATTTGTAGACGAGGAAGAAGAGGTAGGGAGAGAAAGATAGAGAAAGAGAGAAAAATAAAGGGAAATAGGAGATAGTAGAAGGGTTGCTTTCTAAACACGTAATTATATCGAATCCACGGCTAACAAGCTACTTTACTGTACGCGTACATATACTCTTTTGACTCTCTCTTTCTCTTCCTCTCTCTCTCTCTTTCATTCTCTATCTATCTATCTATCTATCTATCTATCTATCTATCTATCTATCTATCTCTCTCGTTCTCGAATACTACTAAACGACGTGCTCGTTGATTATTGGCCGTCACCCAAAAGCCCCATCCGCGACTTTATCTCGAAGGCAACGTTGTTTATGATCGCGATATAACTACAAAGGATGTCTTTCGAAGTTAATACGTGGTTCACTGATAAAGCATCAAACGTTACGAGCATAATACTTGTTTACCCGATAATCTTGCTTTTACAAACAAAGTTTCCAAGTTATGACGAAGTTCGTTTCTTCATCTTGTTACAGATTCGACGTACTACGAAACGTGGTTTAACTTGGCATGGAAGAAAGATCGTAGAGAAATCGCGTGACCGGACTAAAAAAATGGATCGACTGTTGTGAATCTAAGAAGGAAGGAAGGAAGGAAGGAAGGAAGGAAGGAAGGAAGGAAGGAAGGACGGACGGACGGACGGAAGGACGGAAGGAAGGAAGAAAAAAAGGAAGTAAAAGGAGAGGCTGGGATCTCGAGCGATCTTGGCGAGGCTCCCAGAGATCTCTGGAGTTATCGGATAACATCGTAGAGAGAAAAGGAATTCGAAATAAGATTCGTCGAGTTTGTGTCGGTGATGTGTCGTGATAGGTGGTGACCCCGTGTTCGTGGCCCCGTGAGGGCGTAATCATCAGTGTTATATGTGTCGATGGTGCAAAGGAGTCTATACGTTGGATCTAAAAAGGTTTGGGATTATCCAGGATATATGTAGTATATAAATTCGAATATATATATATCAACGGAATCACAAGAGGGAGAGTAAGAAGAGAAGGAGGTGTGTAAAAAGGTGTTTTTGCGCAAAAAAAAAAGAGAAAGAGTTGCCATTGTGTAGAGAGAAAGAGAGAAAAAAAGAAAAAGAGAGAGAGAGAGAGAGAGGGAGGGAGAGAGGGAGAGAGAGAGAAGTGCGCGCGCGGGTCTTGTTTGGATATCGAGAACACCGAAGGAGTAGCCGCGGGGTAAGTGATGTGTTCGATGGACGAGGCGCGTCTCGCGGGCGGTGGTCGGGGTAAAACGAACGCGTGTCGCTCGCGCTGCCATTACTCGGGATCCGTGAGAAAAGGCGGGCAGTCGGTGATCAGGCTGGCGGGTGCCGGGGAAACGTTTCCAAGGGCATGGCGACCACGCCACTAGGCGGTCGCCTCCCTAACGTTAACCGCAAAGGACCATCCCCGTGTATCGGTGGTGGTGGTGCTAGTAGTAACGGCAGCATCAACAACAACAACCACAGCAGCAACGTTAGTAGCAGCAACGGTGGCAACATCAACGGCAACAACGGCAGTCTTAGCAGCAGCAACATCAGTGGCAGCAACAGCGGTGGTGGTAGTAGTAGTAGTAGTAGCGGTGGCGGCAACAACAGCAGCGGAAGCAGTAGTAGCGGCAGCAGCAGCAGCATAGGAAGTAATAGCAATAACAACAATAACAACAACGGTGGTAGTCAGAGAAGGCAAGAACGTAACACGGTCGGGAGAGATCATCATCGGCATCACCACCATCATCATCATCATCACCATCACCATCATCATCATCATCATCAAGGTCGAGACAAGTCAGGAGCTGCGGTAACCCCGCCGACATCATCCTCTATCTCCTCTATCTCTTCTTCGTCCGGTTCATCCTCCTCTTCTGTATCCTCCTCCTCCTCCTCCTCCTCTTCCTCGTCGTCGTCGTCGTCGTTGTCGTCTAGCAGTGCGTGCCAGCAGCGCGAGGCTAAAACAAGCACGGTGGCTGCTAACGCCGGTGAGCTGGATCCGGCCGCGACTAATGCGACCAACAACTTCGAGTACGACGACAACGAATGGGACATTGGCATAGGAGATCTCATAATCGATCTTGATGCGGACATTGAGAAGACGAGGGACGAGAAACTGAGCTCCTCGGGGACAGGCATGGCTTCTACGCCTGCCTCGGCAGCATCGGCCACGAATAATCCGAATCATCATCATCTTCAAAACTCAGCGTCCGCTTTGAACTCGTCTAACTCGTCCAACTCGGTATCCGGGGTCGTATCGTCCGGCGTAGTATCGAACGCGGTTAATCAGTCATCGTCCTCGTTATCGTCCAATTCGAATTCGTCGAACTCGTCTAACGTCTCGTCGTCCTCGTCGTCGTCCTCCTCAGGCTCGTCCTCGTCGTCGTCCTCCTCCTCTTCGAACTCTTCCTCGTCCGGTGGTGCCGGTGGTGGTTGCGTCGTCGGTAATTCGGGAAACGGCCGAGCCCAAAGCCCCTGTAGCTTAGGCGCAGGTGGCAACGGACCTACGGCGAACGGGCCGATCGTCATCGGCGGTAACAACGGTACTGGTAACAATCAGACGAGCAACGGTTCGACCTCTTCGCAGGTGCAGCAGCTAGTTACGGGAGGAAAGCAAGGGTCCGCGACGGTAGTGGGCGCGGTAAACGCCGTGGTACACGGTAACGCCGGAAATCCCGGCAAGATGGCCGTTGAACATTCGGCGACCGTCGACAAGGGCCTCAAGATGAAGATCAAACGTACGAAGCCCGGCACGAAGAGCAGCGAGGCCAAGCACGAGATCGTTAAGTCGAACGAGATCAACGGTACGGCCTCCTCCCAGGAGAGCAACAACGGATCGTCCCAATCGTCGAGCTCCACGTCGGGTTCGGCGACGTCGGGCTCGTCTTCGGCCTCCGTCGGGCAAAACTCTCAAAATTCGGAGTGTGTCAGCGGTGCGGGTGGTGGTAGTGGTGGTGGTGGTGCCGGTGGTGGAAGTGGTGCTGGTAGTGGTGGTAGTGGTGGTAGTGGTGCCGGTGGTGCCGGCGGCGGTGGTAGCGGTACCACGGCCGGTCAAGCCGGTGCCACCGGACAATCGTCTTCCTCGAACAAATCTAAACCCAGCCATTCGCCGGCCTCGGCGACCGGTACGGGAAATGCGCAGTCCTCGACGGCGGGCTCGAAGCGCGGCTCGAGCGGACATCGCCGTGAAAAGGCTCGTGACAAGCACGAGAAGCCCCAGAACAATCACGCGCCCCAACAATCGAAACCGGAGATGAACGGAACGGCGAGGCCGCCGGCACCTCAGAGTCAGAACTCGGCGGGACAGGCAACCCAGTCGCAGGGACCGACGCCGGCAGCGACGGCGCCTCAACAGACTCAGGGACCACCGCCTAGCTCAAGGACCGGCTTTTCTGTCTCGCAAGGAGCCGGGCCACCGGCGACTAGCGCCGCGGCGCCCTGTCCTCCGCCGAGTCCGGCCAGCGCAACGGCAGCCGGGGCCCCGGCCAAGCCGGAACAGACCAAGGTGGCCTCCGTACCGGGACCACCCCTCACTACGCCGGCCGAGGAGGCCATGGACACTGCGGCTAGTCCTCCTCCGGCCAAGAAGATGAAGACGTCCAATTCGGAACCAAAGGTAAAACAGCCTTTCCGGTTACTTCGACAGCCTCTACCGACACCTAGACCATCTATACCTCTTTTTCATTCAAAACTCGTGCGTTTCCAACATCGAACGTCGCCAACACTGAACATACAGTTATTTCTCCTTTAGCCATATCTCAGACATTTTATCGTTTTCACGTGCGTTCTCGACCGACTATGCGAGAGAGTCCACGCAATCGGGTTGGATTTCTCGAATACAACGACGATGTTAATTAGTCCACGGGAAACACGGATGATGTAATGAATCAGCCGCACAGCCGGCTTTTCATTTACCTCTCGCGTGTTACCGCTGCTGCTACTACTGCCGTTGCTGTTACTACTACTGCTACTACTGCTACTACTACTTCTACTACTGCTACTACTACTACTACTGCTACTACTGCTACTACTACTACTACTACTACTACTACTACTACTACTACTACTACTACTGCACTACTGCTACTACTGCTACTACTACTACCTACGTACCCACTACTATTATTGCTACTACTGCTGCTGCTACTGTTACTACTCCTACAACCACTGCCTACCGTTCAACGAAAGCCGTTTTAATCGGCGCTTTGTTCCTCGAAATCATTTTATTAGAAACATTCTACGGAAGGAGGCGGAGAATTCCACTCGTTGATTTGAAAACTTTGACAACGTCCTTTCCGTCGACATTTTTTTCTTCTTCTTTTTTTTTCATTTAGTTTTGTTTGACGTGCATCGAGGGACCGAACTCCTCACACTCCCTCCTTCTCTCTCACCTCTCTCTCTCTCTCTCTCTTTCTCTCTATCTTTATCTTTCTCTCCCCCCTCTCTTTCTCTCTCTCCCTCTTTCACTTTTCAGAATGCTCTCGTAAATCCTGCTACATATCGTTTCTTGATCCGTCCGTCAAAAGCCGTGCATTATTTCCCCTCGAAAAGGTCTCTAACGTTATCCGATTTTACGCTCGGCCGCACGCGCCGAGCCGGTTGAGCTTCGACACTAGGCCAACACGAATTTTTCACTTGGAACGCTCTTTATCCCGAGTAGGACGAGACAGACAGAGAGAAAGAGAGAAAGACAAAGATAAAGACAGAGATAGTTATCCTTTCCAAGCAATGGAACTAAACCTTGGAGATTCAGAAATCGCAGTAAGAAATATTTCTAAGAAATAAAAAATAAAATCAACGAGGAGAATATTTTCTTCCTTTTTTTTTTCTTCTTCTCCTTCTTCTCTTTTTCTCCTTCTTTTTCTTTTTCCTTTTTTCTGACAAAGATTGACGAAGGCTTCGGTCACCTTGGCACACATCGACTCGTTCTCTCTCTCTCTCTCTCTCTCTCTCTCTCCTCACCTTCCGATCTCGCGTTTCTTGCGTATATCCGTTAGAGTAGTAGCATGTAAAAAAACACTCGTACCACACGTACACTACGCGTAAACGCTTACACGTGTGTCACTCTTTCTCTCTCTCTCTCTCTCTCTCTCTCTCTCTCTCTCTCTCTCTCTCTCTCTCTCTCTCTCTCTCTCTCTCTCTCTCTCTGTGTGTGTGTGTGTTTGTGTGTTTGAGCGTGTGGGAACGAACCGATTGTAAGGTCGTCGTACGTGTCGCGTTGTGTGACCGCGTTACACGTCGTCCGTGATAAAACGATTGGATTTTGTTGTCATCTTTTATCGTAACTTCAGTCTTATCTGTGTATGTTTGCATATACATATATGTACATATACACGAGTCTTCGATATATATATATATATACACACACATATATATGTATATATTTATGTATATGTATATATATATATATATATATATATGTCGAGTGAAAATATATCGTCGATTGGCCGTTATCGAATTTTGATAGCTAGTCGTTCCAAATACAATGGCCCTTTGTTCGAAGACTGTTTCGTGACGGATCGTTCCTGATGTGGGTGGAATCCTAACCACGATAGAGTTTCTTTCGATCGCTGAAACGCGATATCTTTCGCGTCGAATGTCCCTTTGTAAAATCTACGACTACGTACGTCTAAATCTAAAAAAACGTACGACGTGTCTCTGGTATTTCTGTTTGCCTTCTTCGTGCTTCAGTCTGTTTTTACAGACTGTCTCAAAAATAATAAATTGGAAATACTTTAGTTGGATTTAATTCGACAGGCACATTTAATCAATGAAAAAAGAAATTATGTTTGTACAAACACTTGTCTCTCATATTTCAATACACGTCAGCATAACGTCTTATCTCTTCGTGTCCAATTCGAAATCGATTTGAATTAATTAGAACCTTTATTCGATATTAATTAATTGAATGTATAATTCGAAAATTCTCTCTATAACTCTACGAACATAGTTAAATATGGACGGCAAGGAGAAAAATTATTTTTTGCTTTTATTATTTAGATACATACCGTAGTAACTTAAAATATTTCCAACTTATTTTGGGACACCTTTTATATACGTATTATCCATCGAATCAATGATCAATTATCGTTTCGAGATAACGTTAGCGATATCTAACGATCGTAGTTATTTGTTAAAGAGAAATCTAACGTCGAGGTTCCTACGACATGGAACCAATAGATTCCTCTTTAAATCGTAAAACCACGATGGAAGTTAACTCGTTCTGCTATCTCGTTTTTCTCGTCGTCTAATAAAAAAATAAGACGAAGATGGAAGTTCACGTCCTTTCTCGTTCGCATTTCTACATACTCGTCTTCAAGGGGAATAAAAAAAAAAGGAGAGAAAAAGAAAAAAGCAAGTCTATCTCTCGAAGCTCTTTTTTCATTCGATCATATCGATCAATTCTCAAATAAACTCTCGTAAAAAATCGAAAGAGAGAGAAAGATAGAGACAGAGAGAGAGAGAACCAAAGGTAAACGGGAATCGTGAGAGAAAAGAAGATCAAAGAAGTTAGAAAAAGAAACAAAAATAATTGAACGTGGATCAATGTCAATCGGACGTGGATCGACGATCGGACGAGGATCGACGATCGAACGATCAACACGTAGAAAGGGACGTGGTGATCTAGATCGTATACGGTAAACGTTGGAATGGGGAGTTGGATAGTGGAATGAGGGATAGAGGGGGAAATGTTATATGTAAGAAAAGGAACGGTGGTTAGAGGGGGTGGGTGGGGGTATTATAGACTGTGCGTGCTCGCACTTCTCAGTCAATTACGAGACGAGTCTACGCTCATTAGCATTAGTCCGTGCAGCGCACGTGCGTTTCCACGCGAGGAACAACGTGTATAGTCCTGGATTCCAGCTGTCGAGAGTTCCTTTTAAAGAGAAAGAGAAAGAAAGAGGGTGTGTGTATGTATGTTTGTGTGTGTATGAGGGAAGGAGAGAGAGAGAGAGAGAGAGAGAGAGACGAGTCTAAAGCAGTATTCTCCAAGTCAAAGCAAACCTAATTGGATCGATGACCGTCTAGGAATAATACAAGTCGCACGAAGCAACACTCTAATCGCGTTTCAACTAAAGACCTTTCTTTCTTTTTTTCTCTTTTTCCTTTTTTAAGCTTATCTAGCTACGTACATAATACTTTACATTTTCAAGATTTCTCTGTTTTTTTCTAAAGCCATCGATTTGTTAACTCTAACAAGATTTATATATGTATATATATATATGTGTGTGTATATATCCTGTATTATCGAGCGATCTAAGATAAAATTCTTTAAATTCTATGTTTCATGTGCATCAGAAACGCGATTGTGATTGCATAGATAATAAAATGTGAGAGTTCGGATCGATAAGCACTTCGATCTTCTGAAAATCTTTCTATGCGATGATGAGATGAGAAAAAGATGGAATCTGCTTCTCTCCCTTTCTCTTTCTCTTTCTCTTTCATTCTTTTTCATTCATTTCGTGCACATAACAGCTGATTCGCGGTTTCCGATCATCGAATTCACATCGAACAAATGCATACATACGTACGTACATACATACATACATACATACATACATACACACACATATATATATGTATGTATCGTAGGTATGTACTCTCTCTACGTATACGTATATACATACATACACACATAAATACATATATATATATATATATATATATATATTTAGATAGGAAAAGAGGAAGATCAACTTGCAGGAAAGGGCAGGGATTTGCTTCGATCGCACGACGCGTCGTTTGGCAAATATTTTTGATCGCACCCCAGACTGCGAATTGACGTTTATCGACGTTCGCTAAGGGGGTGGAACGAGGGTGAAACCAGACTCGGTACATGGAGGGTGGATCTCTCGTGCCACCCGACGTGCAACCTACCAAAGCTGACTCTCTCTGTCTCTCTCTCTCTCTCTCTTTCTCTCTCCCTCTCGTTTGCTTCAGGGGAAATAATCCACCCCCTTTTGTACACAGTTTCATCATACGAATATACGTGAAGTCTATATAATGGATATACGTACGTTCTACCTATACTGTTTCGACGTTCGTCGATACCATCGCGTTTATTTACATTTTGCAACGCTTCCATTATTTCATCTCCTCTCTTTCTCTCTGTTTCTCTCGTTTCTCTTTCTTTCCTTCGTTATTTTTTGTTGAATTATTTCAACACCTATTCTCCGCTCTCTCGCTTTCGTACCCCCTTTTTTTTATTATTCTTGTTTTCTTTTTCTCTTTTTTCATTTTTCTTTCTTTCTCTTTTTTTTTTTATTTTTTTAATTCTCCCCTCGTCCACATTTTTGATAATTTCATAATAAACGCTCGACGTACAACGACATTTCTGTAAAACCATTTGACACTCTGCATATACGTACGCATATATAAAAGAGGATCTCAATGAATTACAATGATGCTCGTTTACGTTTTCTACCCTTTTCATTGGTACTAGCATTTTTGTTCCTTGTTTATTCCTTTTTCCTTCTCCTTCTTCTTTCCTCTTTCTTACCGTGTCGTTTCTATTTATTTTTCGACGTGAAATAAAAAAGAGATTTTCTCGTTGGAACGAGAAAAACGAAAGACCTAAAAGAAGGAAAGAAGAGAAAGGAAGAAAAAGAAAATTCGTTGTCAAGTTACTTTTGACATTATCTATCTTATGTTACGTCAAATAGAAGCAGTGAAGTGGATGGGTTGAGGGGAAAAGAGAGAAGGAAAGATTTATTTAGACGTTCCTTATGATATCGTCCTCGTTACAGTTGGAAGAACAGGAAGGAGAGAGAGAAGAGTCACTGGTAGAGAGTTTCTCTCGTCCTCGCGACAAACGACTACCTCCTAAAATTACTTTCCGCTCGGAGAATTTCCTTCCTTCCTTCCTTCCTTCCTTCCTTCCTTCCTTCCTTCCTTCCTTCCTTCCTATCTTTCTTTCTATCTTCCTTATCACGACGATGTACTTCTAAAGAGAGAGAAATTTTATATATTTATATATATATATATATATATATATATATATAAAATGTAAGTACGCGTCGTCTAAGATCGCAACGCGAGCGAATTACTAGGAAATTACTGATTTGTCACGCACCAACGAACCGTGCGAAGTAATCAAGTACTTACATAAATACATTCATAGACAAGGATTATTATCTCTTAAGTTATCGCATGTCTCTTTGTGATGGAAAGGGATTGGTATATATAGGGAGGGAAATTATTCGTATAGATGTATTCGAGAGGAGCTCTACGATAGAAAATTATTCGTATAGATGCATTCGAGAGGAGCTCTCCATCGAGCGAATAGAAACGACGGGGAACCTACAACGAAGGAGAAAAAGAACAAGAAAAAGAACGAGAAGAACAAGAAGAAGAAAGATCCATTCTGTAGAGCATGCTTGATAGGTGGTTAAAGATAAGCATCAAGAGATAGAGATAACGAGCGAGAGAAAGAGAGAAAGAGAGAGAAGGTTCGCAGTGAAAGGCCGCGAACGCTTGTTTTCATCGCGTTTCTCGTACCTCCATTTTGTTCTCTCTCTCTCTCTCTTTCTCTCTTTCTCTCTTTCTCTCTCTTTCTGGTATCCCGGCCAGCTTTTCGCAGGATTGGACTCTGGCAGGCTTGATTGGTCCACCCGGGAGGATGGAGAAAGAGTGAGAAAGATGGATGAAGAGAGAGAGAGGAAGAGGGGAGAGAAGATATCTCTCAACGTGTTCGTAGTGGTGTCTATGTTAGTGTGTATCAACGAACATGTGAGAGAGAAAGAGAAAGAGAGAGAGAGAGAGAGAGAGAGAGGATGGTCTCGCGTTGTCAGCGACGCGCGGCTGCTTTGAGTAAAATTGGGATTTTGAGAGAGAAAGATAGAGATAGAGATAGATGGATAGTGAAAGAGAGAAAGAGAGAGAGAGAGAGAGAGAGAGAGAGAGAGACAGACAGAGAGAAATAGAGAGAGATGGTAAAGCGAGGGTGGTGGCTTCAGCAGCAGCAGCAGCAGCAGCAGTAGCAGCAGCAGCAGCACGGTGGCGACGCCGCTACGAGCGCTGTTAGAGGGGCAAGAGGACTTGGAAAGAGGGATGAGAGGGAGGGTGGGTGCTGACACCGCGGCGTGAGGCAGGGGTGGCCGGGCAAAGGGGGTGAAATCAATACTCTGCGGTCTCCGCCCTCAGGAGTACACGGATGAATACACGGACAAACACGAGCGTCGCCGACTTCGTCGTCGTCGTTGTCGTCGTTGTGTAGTAGTAGTAGTAGTAGTAGGTAGCAGTAGTAGTATTAGTAATAGTACTAGTAGTAGTAGTAGTAGTAGTAGTCGTCGTCGTCGTCGTCGTCGTCGTCGTCGTCGTCGTCGTAGTCGCCGGTGACGACGCCGTTTGTCGTCTTTCGTCTTTCCAGACTTCCGTAACGCGCTCTCTCTCTTTCTCTCTCTTTCTTTCTCTCTTTTCTCTTTTCTTTATACATTCTGCTTTCCTCTTCGAGTTCTTTCTTTCTTCATTTCCTTTTTTTTTCTTCCCTTTTTTCTTTTTTTCCTTTCTTTCTGTCTTTCTTCTTTTCTTCTCTTCGCTCCATTTTTCCCCACTTATTTTCCTCTACTCTTTTCTCCTTTTCCTGTCACTTTCACATTCTTATATAACCGAGTTCGAAAATGAAAAGGTCGAGAATTCTTATCTTATAATTTATATATATATATATATGTATATGTATAACCTTGATTTTTATCCGTAATATTATTCATAATAAGAAAGATCTTGTTGTTCATTCGAGCAAATAGAAATGAGTCAAGAGAAAATGTTTTATAATAAGCGAAATGGTTCTTGGAGGATGTTTTGGGATTAAAATAAGACGTCGACCAATCGATCGATGTCTCTTTTTTATACTCTCTCTCTCTCTCTCTCTCTCTCTCTCTCCTTTTCTCTCGTTAAAAAGAAAGATAAAGATAGAAAAAAGGTTTACGTAGTGGCAGAAGAATGAAAATGTTGCGTCCGTTCAACTGGAAAGCAGATCTTCTCTCGGTTTCACTTCTTTTCTCGTCGTCGTATTTTCACAAGCCAAACCGTATCTGCCAACTCGAAGAACCCGACTTCGAAGCCCTTTTTCTTCTCCGTTACCGCTTACTTTCAGCCCTTTTCACGCGTCGTCGATTATACGGCGCGTTCGTTGAAACGCACGGAGGAACTGACGAGAGGAGGATGAAGAAGAGGAGCAGGAGGAAGAGGAAGAGGATAGATAGAGAGAGATAGATACAAGAGAGAGAGAGAGAGAGATAAAGAGAGAAAGAGAGAAAAAGAGAAAGAGAGAGAGAGAGAGAGAGAGAGAGAGAGAGAGAGAGAGATCCGCGAGTAGGATTGTAAGAGGAAACGAGCGTAGAAGCACTTCGACTTCACGATCATAATGGCCGACGTTGATGACGATGTTCCGTTGGAAGGCCAAAAAGAAAAAGAAAGAGAAAAAGAGAGAGAAAGAGATAGATAAAATATGTATATGCTGTTTTGAAGATTTAACCTTTCATTCGATAGACTCTCTCGTATTTCTTGCGTCGATTTTACGACAACGAGCACATTGTTTTTTTTATGTTCTTCTTTTTTTCTTCCCACGTGTTTCAATTTTCATGCGGATTTTATTTCTTTTACGTTATTTTTCCATTTTCCTCTTTTCTCTCTTTTTCTCTCTTTCTCTGTCTACCTCTCTCCGTTTTTGTTTGCTTTTGCTCGTTTCTTCGACATTGAATATTTCATTCTATTCCGTATTACACAATACCGTAGGGGTTCATAAAAGAATCTGATGTGATATTTTAATGGAATATTGTTTGCGATGTTTTATTTTTAACGTTATATCTTTAGTCGCGGTTTTGATCAATTTTACAATATATTTCTGTTGTATGGTTACCTAACATTTAAATTGAATTTGAATTATTTCTTCGATCTATTAAAATTAATAAATCAAATTTATATCGTTCTATTTTATTCATTAATATTTAATTTCCGGGAAACGAAAAGAAAAAGATATGAGCATGATCGAAGAAAATATATATATATATATATATATATCCGAGAAAGTTGGTTTTGTCTAGCCTCGGGTATAATATACACCCGCAAAGAATTGATATCTATTTTTTTCTTTCTTTCTTTCTTTTTTTTTTTTTTTTTTTTTTTAGAAAATCTATGAATAAAATGAAATATAGTCGCAATTAGTACATATTTGCCAGTAATAATGATCGACAATATAAATAATCTCATATCACCGGTATTCGTATTTCGTCTGTTATCTCGAAAGTGTTCATTTGAAATCTCATTTCTTAGGTAGGAAAGTAGAAAATTATCGGTTACGCCGTGTATAATTATACAGACAAGATCCTGTAAATTTGATATCAATGTTCTCGTTCGATCGTTATTTAATCGAAAGTAAAAATTATTTCTTTATGATATTTTTATTCCAATAATTTATACGCTCGCCGATCCAATTATCCGTCCATTGAGTTTAATAATATTTTAACGGGGTGTTTCGTTTGAATCGTTTTTATCTTTTCATTCGGTTATCACGGATCAAGGATAATTTCCCGTAGTTTTTGTTTGCCTGATTCAAGTTGTCTTTCTCTCTTTCTCTCAGGTCCAAGTTCGTCGTTTTTTTTTCTTTTTTCCCCTGATGTTTCTTCATGAGTAGGGAAGAGAGGGAAAATATATGTGTGTATATGTGTGCGTGCGTGTGCGAGAGAGAGAGAGAGAGAGAGAGAGAGAGAGAGAGAGAGAGAGAGAGAGAGCGCGTTAAAAACAAATCGATCGACTCGCGTTAAGAAGGCGCGTATAGCGATTCAGGTACGGCTCTTATTATCGAACCCTTTCGGCTTCATCGAATATCGAGTCTCGATACTCGATACACGATATTCCACTCACGATCGCGCTCCCACAGCTCGTCCATGCAATTTGGCCTTCCCCGTTGAACCGCAATTCCGATCGGCTGCATCCAAGAGGGGTGGGTAAAGGGGAGGGGAGAAAGCACTGTCTCGATCTCTCCGACGGTGCGGCCTTTTCTTTTGGTATCTTTGATCTCCGTTCGATCATATCTTTTTTTTTTTTTTCACTCTCTCCCTCTCTCTTTCTCTTTGCTCTTTTTCTCTTTATCTCTAAATAAAATGCGACGATGGGAAAAGAGGTTAAATAGAGAAGAGAGTTGTTGGATTCGTATCGGTCACTTTGAATCCTATCTCTTATCAATTATTTATTTTTTTTTTTCTTTTTTTTCTTTTTTTTTCTCCCCTTTTACCGAATATAAACGATGTGTGAAAATATAAAGTACACGTATGATGAATGTGACGTGTAAAAATGGATTTTTATCGTAGTGTTTTACGTTTGAAGTTAAATATTTTCTATATGTATATTATTTAAGAATTATCATCATCGTCGTCGTCGTCGTCGTCGTCGTCATTATCATCATTATCGTTATTATTATTTTCTTCTACGTTTCTTTCTTTTATAAGTTTTAACAGGAATTATATTGGACGAAATTGAGGAATAGAAAAATTTCTTTGAGCGGAATTAAATAGGAAGAAAAACGAGGGAGCAACAGTTATCCCTTCTGTCGGGATTCACGAGAGGATATCTCCGGAGTCGAAGTAAAACTCATCCGTCCTTTCGATCTAGCCGTTTCTCATCCCTCACTGGACAACCTTCTTCTCTTCTCTTCTCTTTTTTTCTTTTCTTCTCTTCTCTTTTCTTCTTTTCTGTTCTGTTCTGTTCTGTTCTGTTCTGTTCTGTTCTCTTCTCTCCTCTTCTTGAACCGAAGAAAAGAGTCGTCTTCCGGGTTGCGTTTCAACACGCCCTTGGACGCGCCACGCCCTTGGCCGCGTACACGCGTGCGTGCGTGAGCTCATTTCATGTCTCTCTCTCTCTCTCTCTCTCTCTTTCCCTTTCTCTCTCTGTTTCTTTTTTCTTACAAGTATACGTGTATAATTCGTAAAGAAGAAGGGTTAGAATGCTTCAAAAAAAAAAAAAAAAAAGAAAAAGACTATTGACATCATTTATGTATCTGTATGTATGTGAGTGAATGAGTGTGCGTGTTCGTGTCGAGAGTGAGGTCGAAAGAAAAAAACAGATCGAAAGAGAAAAAAAGAAAGAAAAGAAAAAGAGAGAAAGAGATAGAGGGGAAAAGTTTTCTAGCGAGTGAGAAGGTGGTGGAAGTCTTGGAGAATGGAAGAAGTACAGAGTGAGACACGACAATGACAAAGAAAGAGGGAGATAGAGATAGAGGGAATATTCGAGTGGAAAGTTTAGTGGTAAAGAGGGAGAGAGAAAGGGAGAGTTAGAGTTCGTGGCTAGATGAGAAAGATGGAGGGTATAGAACCGGGGTAAGATTTCACGGTGAAAGAGGGAAAACTCTGGAGTCGAGGTAAAGAAATAAGGGGTTGGTAGCAGCAGCAATAGTAGTAGTAGTAATAGTAATAGTAGTAGTAAAAAGAGAGAGAGAGAGAGAGAGAGAGAGTGGTGAAGTAAGGAAGAAAGGGACACGAAGAGCGTCGAAGCGAACTCGATTCGTGTCTTGGGGGCTTGCCGAGTGAACTCCTCGACCTCCTTCAGCCCTTTTCCGTTAAAGCAAAAAGGGTGGCCGGTAGGGAAGAAGGGTGGCAAGCGGCCGAATGGCGTCACGAATAACGGGCCTGAAATTTTCTCTGACGGCAGGGGTAATACCGGCGATTTTGGTATAATTAAGCGTCCGTTCTAATTAAAACGCCGTTTTGCCTATTACCCTTTTGTTAGCTTTCTTTGAGATCGACGATGATTTCGGTCGTCGACATTTTTTTTTCTTTTCCTTTTTCTTTTCTTTTTTTTTTTTTTGTAAATGGAAATGGAATATTCTCCGGTTTTCCTTCCTTTCTTTTTCTTTTTTCTTTCTCTCTATCTTTTTTACTTTTTTTCCTGAAATGCATCTTATTAACTTTTCTTTTTTTCGTTTTTACGATAAGAAATGAAAGAAAGAGCAAAGAGATAAGGAGCGAGAAGGTGTGTGCGTACGTGCGTGTGTGTGTATGTGTGTGTGTGTGTGTGGAGGTATGATCACGAGAATAAATTTTCGCAAATCGTTTCGCAGCTGACGAAGGCTCGCTCGTCACTCTCTCGGCTGCGAA
>NC_057691.1:3435814-3450814 GCF_014466175.1 Vespula pensylvanica | reverse complement strand
CTGTCTCTGTCTTTGTCTTTGTCTTTGTCTTTGTCTTTGTCTTTGTCTTTGTCTTTGTCTTTGTCTAACTATCTAGTCGGTGAAATAGTTATTTAACTATTTTTCTTAGTTTTTTTTTTCTTTCAGAGAGAATTGAAAATGGATGGACACTGAAAGATGATAAACACGTAGGTAATTAGAAACCACAGGAGCGGCTATTTAATGAGAAAACCCTCTAGTAATGACTCTCGCGTTAGGACAGTTCATGTGTTCCTTCGTGCACACGCAATAGACAGACGCAAAGTGAAAGAGAGAAAGAGAGAAAGATAGAAAGATAAAATGGATAGATGGACAAACAGATAGATAAGAAAATATTATATAATTATATCTCTAAAGGAATAACAAGTTAATGGGATTTAAAATTTATATTGTTTCAGAGGAAAATTAAATTTATATTAATTTAAGAGCGAATAAATAAGTGAACAATTATTAAGATCGCATAATTCAAATATGCAAGAAATAAGAGAGAAAGCTCAGATTTATCTTTGGGAGAAAAAAAGAATGTGTCAAATCTATATATCGTATGTTCGCAGTAGAAAATGTTAAAATTGAGGGGAAAAAACATTTGATAAATTTAAAAGAGATGTTTTTAGAAGAATGATTGAAACTGGTAATAGTGTCATCGCTGATCGATGAATCTAAGAATAAAAATGATATTAATTATTAGACCGTATAAGAATAATTCTGTGTTTGACTTAAAACTTTATCTCAAAGAGAAAATATATAAAATGAAAAGGAAAGAGAAAGAAAAATAGAAAAATAGAGAAATAGTATTCTACTTCGGGAATATAATAAGCTCCTCATAATGAGCCTGTTTGTTATATTTTTCATTGGATATCTACGGCCCTGTACCGATAATGTGTACACGAACTAAACACAGGGACTTCGTTCGCTTTTTAATGGTATGCGGTTAGATACGCATCGTTAATTGTATGCGTGAACATACGTACGTACATACGTAAGTACGTATGTATGTACGTGATTCTTACACATAGATACTATGACATATATGTACATACTTTACAGGCACGTCGTCTGTCAGACGACGTTGTAATTGGCTTAATATCTTATCGGATAACAAGCGCGTGCGTTCGTTGGTAAAACCGGACGTTCTTTGCGAACAACGAGAGGAGGAGGAGACTCACCACGATCGCAGAAAATAAGAGCTTAATCTTTAGCCACTGTTCACCGTAGATCCGATAAATCCGACGACAAATCGAGATCTCAGAACGGTTTAATTGATTGTGAACTTACTTTCATTTCTTTTTTATTCTCTTTCATTATTATTATTTTTTTTCTTTTATCCTGTCTGGCACATTATTAACTCTTCAATGACTGGAGAAAAAGAAGAAAAAGAAAATAATAATAATAATAATAATAATAATAATAAGAAGAAGAAGAAGAAGAAGAACCTAATATCACGTATCAGCTATCAGGGTATAAAGTTTCACGTCAATGTATTATAATCTTGTTATTTTTCCAAGAGATAAGAATAACAAATGCGATTGAATCTAGTCGTTATTACTTAATTATTGCAATTCATTACTTTGTCTCGATACAACGTCGCGATTATTTTAAGATTAATAAGATTAATTAAATTCATCGAAATTTAGATGGATTTCGTACTATTATTATTATTATTATTATTATTATTATTATTATTATTATTATTATTATTATCATTTCTTTTTTTATTTTCTTCTTTCTGTTTTCTTTTTGGAGAGAGGAGAAAGATCAATGTAGATATTCTTTCTTCTCTTCTTTTTCTTTTTCTCTCTCTCTCTTTTTTTCCTTCCTCGTTTCATTAACTCAATCATGAGAGAGGGGAACAAGATCGAGTAAACTCGAAGAATTCTGTTTTTCGATCTTCGCCGACGTTAAATAATTTTCGCGTTCTTTTTATCGCGTAATTGCGATCGTTAACGTCGCCTATCGTTAAAGCTTGAATCTTGGCTGAAGAAAAGAGGGTTGAAGAAGAAAGAGAGTAAAAGAGGGGTGAGAAGAGTGGTGTAGGGTCTTCATCCTCTCTCTTTCTCTCTCTCTCCCTTCTCTCTTTCTCTTCTTCTGATGCTTTTGATCCTTCCGACAGACCGTGATCGATTTACGACGATCCTTTTCGTTCTTACGCACGAGAAACCATCTGCTTTATTTTCACGAGACAACGACAACGACGACAACGACGATAACGATGACGACGACGACGACGACAACGATGAGGGCGACAACGACAACGACAAGGAGTAGCCATTTTCGATCATCGTTTCATTCTGTCGTCGGACCTGATCGAAAAGGGTGTTTCGTGGTAATACAGACTCCGATTATCCAGCTTAACTTTGGGAGATCTTATAAAAAGAGTTCGATATAGATAGAGTAAAGTCTCGCGCGTAGATCGTAAAAGTTGATCGTCGGATCGATCGTCGTTATTTTCTCAAGGAACCTGAAGACATTCGAAAGAAAAAAAAAAAAAAGAAACCAAGAATTGTACTCCTTTCTTTTCTTTTCTTCTCTTCTCTTCTCTTCTCTCCTCTCCTCTCCTCTTCTCTTCTCTTCTCTCACATATATCTACCTCAAGTTTACTCTGTAACGATCTCTGTAAATCTTTTTCTTTTCTTTTCTGTTTTTCTTTTTCTTTTTTTTTTTTTTTTTTTTTTTTAGTATTATCATTATTGTTTAAAACAGTACACCACAAGGTGTTTGAAGATTTTCGGGGATATGAGAAAGATGAATATAGAAAATAAAATCTTTAATAAGAAAATTCCTCGTTATAATCCGTCGACGATGTTAATATTCCCGTAGGAAATGGTTTTAGAACAAGGACGATATTGTAAACGAAGAGTTTATCGGATTCATTAGAGTCCTGACGTCAGTCTACAGAAAAGCAAAAAACCAAGATGGTTACGGATGAGATTAGAAAATCAAAGAGACATCTTTGAGAAAGACAGAGAGAGAGAGAGAGAGAGAGAGAGAGAGAGAGAGAGAGAGAGAGAGAGAAATAAATTTGCTTTTAGTTAGACTTTCTTTTTCTTGTAATATATTCGAAAGTTTTCTTTCATCCTATGATGTCCGTTAGTTATATATATAACTAAACGATTAGAGAGGAAGTTTCTTTATCGAAAGATTTCGACCAGTTTTGGGTGTATCTAGTAAACTCCTTGTAAACCTAGTCTATCTTCCCTAGGGAATAACTTAACGTTCTCTTCTCCGACAACTAATCACAGTAAGTGCTACGAAAGCGGAATCCCCCGCGGGAGATTAGCGTGCTTTCTCCTTCACGAAGGGGGTGAGGGATTATTATCGCGTCTCTGTTAAGTCGCGATAAACTCCAACCAGTCTGCGAAATACGAGCCACGGTGCTTACATTCTCGATTATTATGATTTGAAATTTGCGTTATTGTACGTCTCTATATTAAAGTTCTCTATATCATTTCAGAGGGATATTAGAATAAATACAAATTACGAGACAAGTCAAACATGAAACAGAAAAAAAGACTTCGTTCGGTTATTATTTTTTTAAATGGTTTAATTTTACTACGACGAATGAAATGATTAAAAAGAAAAAAAAATGAAGAAAAGGAAAACTAAGTCCCTTAATTTCTTCTCTCTCTCTCTCTTTTTTTTTTTTTTTTTTTTTTCTTAATAATTTTCATTTAGAAAATAGTAAAGGTATTTGTGTGCTCGTCAAAAGTCACGATTAATTCAACTGCCGTGTATAATAGTTTCGTTGCTCATTTCGAGCTCGAATATGTTCGAACAAGATTGTAAATCTAGCAACGAGCCTTTCTCTCTCTCTCTCTCTCTCTCTCCCCCTTTCTCTCTCTGTTTCTCTCTCTTGCTTTCGCAGTGTAGTCAAGAAAGACGAACTGCTTTCGAAGTTCCGCACAATTTCGCGCCTTCGAAGAACGTTCGCTCGCTCGTACGGTTCTGTGAAATATGTACTTACGCGTACACGTATGTATCTTCGTCTCCTATATAGAAAATTAGAAATGGCATAGCCCGAGATGAAGGATACTCTCGCGGTTTTACTTTTGAAAGTTCTTGTTAAATATATTGGCTATGTCTTACGTGTTTAGCAATATAATAAGATTAATATCGACTTTCTTTTATTTACGATTATAAATAAGTCGATATTTTCCATCTTTCTATCTTTATATTCTGACATATAAAACCTGTATACGACTGAAGTAATATTATCAAAAGGGCAGATAAAATGAAGGAATAAAACATACTTTCGTTTTATCGTATCCGTTCGAATATTGATCTTCTTAATATAACACTTAGACTAGATAAACGATTAATTCCTTTTTGGATGGACAATATTGAGAATCATGTGTGAGAAGATAAAAAAAAAAGAAAGAAACATTCAGCATGTTTATACGAAATGAACAAGTTTAACATTGGCGATATGCTTCCGCGTTTCACAAGTACGTACGTACACCACGTACCTTTTACTATAGGAATACGCGGTTTGTAATCTTAAGCTCGACAATGGCGTCGGTATATTTACGTTGTACTCGAGTCACGGATATAAAGTCGATGAAACGATAATCCAATCGTTCTACGCCAATGTCCGTAGCTCGATTCACAGCCAAAGGGAATGCGCCGGCACTAGCACCTGCATTTTATTGCTTCCATTAAAGTTGATCGTTGCAATGCTCTCCTCTCCGACTGGTAACAAAGACCGGCTTTTTATCGTAATTGGCTGGCAGTTAACGAATCCTACCGCCTTACCGTTTCAATTCCCTTATGTTCGATTTCTTTCTTAACTTCTTTTCATACATAGCCGTAATTTTATTTAATAAAATATTATTCTCCGTTCGAACGATCGAAATCGTTCAACGTTCGAACAACATTCGTTTTACATTATTCCAATTTATCGTAAAATCGTTCCAATCCGACGAGACTTTTTCGAATACGTGAATTTGCATCCGAAGAGACTTGAAACGAAGATTCTTCTTTCTCCTTTTTTTCTTTTTTCTTCTCAGATCTTTCATTGTATTAATCATCAAAATTAATCGAATTATACGTACAATTTGTCTTCTAAGGAATACAGAGAAAAAAGAAACATTTGATAATTGATAGATAAATACGAAATATCAGTGCTAATTCTCAACTTCTGAGATTCTGGAAAAAAGGGGTCCGTTGAGTGTAGACAGGATTCTTTGAATCGGTACAACTTCGAATTGGTTTAACGATAATGTATCGCAAGGAAGAATTCTAATGTGTACTAGGTTTTAATGTTAGACGCGTGTAAGTAAAAGTAAAGTATCGTTTTTCCTAAAAAGAGTCATTTCAGTAGAGTTAATTAGAAACTGGAATGGCAAAGCCAAAGGTAGTCACAAATGGATCGTAACTGCTAGCTTTTACGATACTAAAAGGAAGCTCCTTCCTTTTCTTCCTCTTCTTCTTTTGCTTCTTCTTCTTCGTCTTCTTCTTCGTCTTCTTCTTCTTCTTCTTCTTCTTCTTCTTCTTGAAACGATCGATCGATTCTCTAGTTGTCTTGCTGAGATGTGGTCGACATTCCTCGCTCGACTATTTCCTTCTTGAGAAAGATTTTTTTTTTTTACAAAAAAGAAAAAAGAAAAATAATATAAAGAGAAACGAACACGCAACTGCAAAGAAATTTAACGAAATACGATAGTAACTAACTGTTGTTGTTTTTGGCACATAAACAAAATTACTACCTCTCCTCTCTTTCACAATGATCGAAGAAAATTTCTAATTTTCTTTATAGAATTATATTCCAACAAAATATAAATTTCATATCGTTCAATCCTGAAACTAATGAAAGAAAAAGTTTCATCGATCCTTCTTAATATTCTTATAACAATTATCAAAAAATTTGTTATTATAAAAGGTAGAGTTAATGCGTTTCTTTGTTTTTTCTTTTTAATTTTTTATTTGTTATCATAAAATTAATCTTCGATAAGTTTATGTAACTTCTTTGATGTAACGAGCTCTCACGTATAAGTATTTTGTAAGTTTAATTTCATTTTATCGGCTATTAAAATACTAATTGTCGTTTCGTAACCAAAGATTTTTCTTTTCCTTTTTTTTTTCTTTTTTTTTTTTTTTTCTTTTTAATATTACTTATACTTCATATAATACCATATAATTACATTAGTGTAAACAATGTTATGTAACTTTCGCGTTATCATTTTTTTTTTTTTTTTTTTTTCGAAAGATGAAAAACAAAAAAGAATTGGGTTATAACCGGTTATGAGCCAAACATACCAATGAATAAATCATATCTTCAAGTATGAAATTGACGGATATGTTAAAAATAGTAATAATATTATTTGAAGAGTTCGTATAATGAAAGACCGACTCGGTAGGTTCATAAATATAACAAAAGGAATAAAACGATCATCATGAACGCGATCAGAGAAGTTTACTTTGGATCAGAGTCTCCTTGAGTTTACTCGACGCGAACACTTTTTACGTTTATCTCGATGGAGAATAAAAATTTCAACTTCGGAATACATACGATATATCTTTTCTCAGCGGGAATCGAGAACACGATAAGAGCGTGGGAGAACGCGAAGAGAGAGAGAGAGAGAGAGAAAGAGAGATTCGAGTTGCATACGCGCAAGAAAATAGGAAATAGCAATGATGGCGGCGAATATTTCGCTATGATAAAAGCAATCTTTTCTCGAAATCTACAAATACTTAGCGTCAATTTGACGGAAGCACAATTCATCGTCATTTAAAAATTCTACGAAGTTAATTCTCTCTAATGATATCTAATTTTGAAATCACGCACACATATGTGTACATAATTCTCTATGTAACGACATGCAATTATAAAGTTACTCATTTAATTGCATCTTTTTTTTTTCTTTTTTTTTTTTTTTCTTTTTTTTTGTTCAAATCTTTCATCCTTTTTATCTTTATTTTTATATTTTCTTTTTGTTTTTGATTTTTTTTTTTCTTCGCAACAAAATTAATTGTCAGCTTATACCCGTAGGTTAATATATTTTGTCGCGCATTATGTTATTAGTTATACTTGAAGTATAATATAGTTGTACTATAAGTATCACGCCATTTAGTTCTTTTGTAGATCCGAAAAAGAAATTGGGTTATACAAGGTTAATATTCTCGCTCGGTCGTATAAAATATGTACTTGAAACGGAGGGAAAGAAAGAAAAAAGAAAAAAGAGAGAGAGAGAAAAAGAGAAAAAGAAGGAGACCCAAAAAAAATCAATAAGCCTGATATATAGGTACATGTAACGTTAATGAAATTTAAAAATATGCAGGTTCTCGATCGGATCTCGGTATGAAAGGTTCAGGAAGGCCGGCATCTCTCTTTTCCTCGATCTTTCATTGAAATCGTGCGTGACTCGTAAATCATCTTTAATCGCAAAAAGAATTATACGGCGTAACGGCCACGTCGCGTGACACGTTGTACCTCGCGAGTACTATACACATATACGTATACACACACACACATATATATATATATAAATGTATATATATGTACGTAGATGTACGTATGTGTATATACAACCGGAATAATTCTTTACACGTATAACTACGTATGTGTAGGTATTCGTGTGGGTGCGTACGTCCGTCCGTTCATTCATTATTACTCGAAAGCGAGGGGCAACTGCATAAAGTGCAATTACCACGCGATTATTCGACGCATACGAACGCGTTCGAATTCGTTATAACTTTTCTCGTAATGAGCGAATTGCGAGAGTAACTCTTGTAATAGGATACAAAAGATGTTTAGATGGAATAGGCAAATCGTTCGTTGAGTAAATTTTACGATAAATATATATTTATAGATACCCGTATAAAAAAGTTGTGTATTGATATTAATTCGATTCGTTTGATAAGAAAAAGAGAGAAAGGATGATGGATGCGTTGAAAAAGAAAGCAAAGAAAGATTCTTATATTATATGCATTATATGTATAAACGAACATATATATATATATGTGTGTGTGTGTATGTGTGTGTGTATGTTAATTCTTCTTAATAAGTATATACGTTTGTCCGCGTATACATTTATAAAAGGCATATATGTATTTGATAATGATTTATATATATATATATATACGTCGACTTTATGCCGTCGAATTACAGCTACGTATAAAGGTACATATATGAAACGGCTTACCATTACATTCGCTACGTCCTGTTAATAATTTACGTAAAAAGTTGGCTCGCCCAAGCGCAAGGCTCTTTCTCTCTCAATGGTGTGCGTAGAACTAAACGTGTATCGACGCGTTGAATTAACGTGCCGTCTGTGTACTGCGTTATGTACTTGTTAACTAGCTTCGCGTACAACGGTTGAAGAGGGAGGGAGGAAGGGAGGGTGAAGGGGTGCTGCATGGCCTAATACCTACATATGCAGTCTCTTGCATGAATATATTCATGAGAGGAAACATGGCGTCCGAGTTTATATATATATATATATATATATTTCGTAACCTTTACCCTGCCGTCTCTACTCTCTTGTCTATTCTGTGTCTACTCGTTCATCTATTCGTCTATTTTTATCTTTTTCTCTTTCTCTTTCTCTTTCTCTCTTTCTCTTTCTCTTTCTCTTTTTCTATATATATATATATATATATATATTTAGCCTTTATCAACATATATATATATATATATCTTTCTCTTTCTCTCTCACTCTTTCTTCCTCTCTTTCTCTCTCTCGTCTTTCTTTGTCTCTATTTCAGTATATTTTCTATGTCCTCGTTCTTTGCATTATTTTAATTTCTACTTTATCTGGATCAAAGGAGAAAAGTCTGTCTGCCCGTGACACGGTCAAATTACTGTAGCTTCTCTTTGTCGCGTGAAATGACTTCTTTATTTTTACATTTTTTCTCTCCTTGTCTTTTCTTTTTTCCTCTATATATATATATATATATATATATATATATATATATATATATATATATATTTTTGGAAATCTCCCCCGACCGTTTGTTTTTATTTATTTATATTTTCTTCTCCTTCTATCTTTCTCGTTTCGTTCTTTTGCATAAATAAATCTCTCTTGGTAATCTTTCTCCTTTCTTTTTTTTTTCTTTTCTTTTTCACTTCTATTATTCTTTCCGTTGGTAGCGTCGGAGTATATAATCGAATTAATAATGTCTGTCTTTTTCTTTCTCGTTACTTTCTCTCGAGTTACGAGTCGGATGACCAAGAGAGAGAAAGAGAGAGAAAAAGAGAGAAAGAGAGAGAGAGAGAGAGAGAGAGAGAGAGAGCTCTATCCTTACGAATGGACGGCAGCTGGATTAAATTTCTCAGTTTTTGTTCACGAACGAAAAAGATCGAAAAGATTTCAAACTGTGTAGAGCCCCTGCGCGATTATCCATCGACCGAGAAAAAAGAGTCCGATCCACGTCGTTGCTTCTCTCTTCTCTCTCTTCTCTCTCTTCTCTTTCTGTCTCTGTCTCCCTCTCTCTCTCTATGCCTTCGAAAGAGTTTCTTCCTACGTCGAAAAGATCTTGGATTGACTCGTGCTTCCCCTCCTTGTCGTTTATCTTGCGACCCTCGTAAAGCTGTCTCCTATGGGCTTAAGGGAAGAGCCTCTAGCCTGTTTCTCTCTCTTTTTCTTTCTCTCTTTCTCTCTCTCTCTTTCTGTATGTCTCTCTTCCCTAGTCCTTTATCTCTTCCATCACCGAAATCTTTTTGTCGTTCTTATCTATACCTACTTCCTTTTAACGTGTTTCTCGATCCTAATCTTCTCCTACTCGCAGAGGAGAAATATTTTTCCTTTTTCTTCTACGAATTCGTGAATTTGTGCGATCGAAATAATTACATTTTCTATCGTAAACGTTGAAATATCAAAAACGATTTCAATTTACGAACTACGTAATATATATTATATATATATACACACCACCCTCAACTTCGTCCTCTTCCATTCGTCTTTTCTATTTTTATTCGAGCACGATGGACTCCTCGAGCTGATCTTGCGAACAAATTGCGAGGAGGTTGAGTAAAAGCGTGGGGTGGGAAAAAAAGAAAAAAAAAAAAAAAATACGAGACCGTTATTACACGACAATGTGGGTGAGTGTGTCTGTATGTATGTATATATATATATAATATAGACACAAGTATATAATAGTCGAAGAAGGTTTTTTTTACCGCCCTTTTATAACAACACAGACTCTTATCCACCGTTCTTCGTTCTTCTTTGTCTTTTCTTAGAGACTTAGACTACACATTTGTAAAAAAATACACACATATATATATATATACATCCAGAAGAGACACACACCCGCACACAACACACATATAGATACAAATACATTTACACAATATGATTTTCTCCCTTTGTCTCAATTTATCTTCCTCTCCCTTTGGTACTCGCGTATCTACCGTTTGATATTTTTATCTTATTCTCCCGCCCTTCACGAAACCACCTCGACTTCTTTCCCTTTTCTTCCATTTCCATCGCAGTAGTAAAGCTTCGTCCCTTCTTATTATCTCTCTTTCTCTCTCTTTTTTTTTCGTCTTTCTCTTTCTACAGTACGAGTCATAAAATAGTTAGAACCCTTTTCTCTTACCCTCCTGTACCTTCCATTTTCATTCACCTGCAATCGTATGCACGCACGCACGCACGCACGCACGCAATGAATGATGAAACTCAATTCTCCTCTCCTCTTATTCCCCTCCACCCTTTAACCTCGTCTCTATTCATTCTTTTCACCTTCTATTATTACAAAACTACATACAATTACACCGCGTATTTAGAAAGTTGAACGTTTCTCTTTAGGTTGATTAGGAAAGGCGTTAATAAGGTATTCTCACTTGTATAGAGAAAAAGAGAAAGAAAGAAAGAGAGAGAGAGAGAGAAATAATGAAATAGAAAAATAGACAAATTCAAACATTTTACGTTTTTATTATCACGATAAGAGCCATCATGCGACACGAACTGCTGTACGATAGAGAGTATCAATTTTCGAAGATTCGTGTTATCTCTATCGGATTCTATCGACGATAATAGCAACACGATGGACAAGGAGAGGATAAAGAGCGGTTAAAAAAAAAAAAGGGAAAAAAAAGAGAGAGAGAGAGAGAGAGAGAGAAAAAAGAAGAAAAAAAAGGAGGCCAGGAAAAGAGCAAAAGCGAAATGCCATACGGCGGACGCTCTCATTCGATCGCAGTTCATATTTTCTCTTTCTTTCTCTTTCTCTCTCTCTCTCTCTCTATCTCTTTCTCGCTCTCTCTCTCGCTCAGTCTTTCTCTTTCTCTTTCACTCTTTTTCTCTTTATAAAAGGATCGAGTTGCTGTCCCTGATGTCGATAGGTCGATGCGTGTTATGCGATATCGACAGGGATCTCTCGAAATGCGCTTCTCGCGAAGTAATAACGCGTCGGGTGTGCCGGAAAAACATGGAACGAATCTCAATCAAAACTCTCCTCTCTCTCTCTCTTTCTTTCTTTATCTTTTTCTTCCTTTCTATTTTTTATCTCTTTCTCTCATTCATTGTGTGTGTGTGTGTGTATGTGTAATATCTGGAAGATGGAGCATCGCTCGTTCATGCGACTAAAGGACGATGAGGACATATACATTTTTTTTTTTTTGTATTTTTTTGTATTTTTTCTAATAGTTATTAGGCTATTCAGCGTTAAAGAAGTTCTTATGTCGGTCGAGTATAACTATCATAAATTTCTTCAAAGCGACGTTTCATTGGCTTTAATTTAACTTCCATGGTTGTTAAATATTTCTTTTCATAGAACATTACGTAGGAGTGACATGGATTTTCTGATGTCAGTAGGATTTTCAAAGTGTTTGCGTCTCTTGACTCGAGAAAATCCAACGTATTATAGCATTCCACGTTTGCTGTTTCTCTCTTTTTTTCTCTTTCTCTCTCTCTCTCTCTCTCTCTCTCTCTCTCTCTCTCTCTCTCTTTCTCAACGAATAAATTTTCATTGAATGAAAATTATAAATTATAATCCATTAGCTAAATATAAAATTAATATATAATATTAAAATACGAGCGAACTTTAATGCGTAATGATAAAATCGCGTTCGCATTATATTCGATTATTTAACCCTATTCAAAAATAAATTATATCGAAAGTAACCAACTAAATTCCATTCTAGCGTTCCATAGATTCCACTCCATTTAAATCGAACATACAACAATTTCACGTTTGTAATATTATAATAACAGAATATTTCTACTACGATTTTATTTATAAGTTTCAACAAATCAATCATTTCTTAATAATGATGAAAACCTATTTTTATTTAGTTCGCTCTTACGTTTGTCAGACATGCCAACGTTGTTCCAACAACATCAACAACATCTTCGTAACACGTAATACATCGTGTCGGATTCTATTTATTCTCAGTCAGTTGCAAACATCTCACCTCTGTCTTTCTGTCTCTCTCTCTCTCTCTCTCACTCTTTCTCTCTCTTTGTTTCTCTCGTATCTTCAACATTCATCCTTCCTCATCTCTCTTTCACGCTCGCAAACTCAGCGGTTAAACGTTCACGTACATTTTGCCGTCTATCTCGTATATATATCTATCTATGTCTTTCTCTCTCTGTCTGTCTGTCTGTCTGTCTATCTGTCTACCTATCTGTCTCTCTCTCTCTCTCTCTCTCTCTCTCTTTCTCTTTCTATCTATCTCTCTCTGTGTAACTCACTCACTCGAGTCCCGTCATAGTAACGTCATGCGGCGCGAACAGCGAAATAGTTTCGTGCCGTAATAACGATGCGATTACGTCGGCTGGTTCGCGTGTATTGTATGTACATTATGAAAGATAATGCAGGCCGCTTCTGTAATTATGGAAGCCAAGCATAAATTTTGCGATTTGCATTTCAAACTGCCATTGTAATTCCGCGGTGAGACTATGGCTGCTTTTCCCCCTTCCCTCTCTTCCCTTACCCCCTCTTCCTTCACCCCTCTTCTCTCACCCTTCTCATTTCTCTCCACGTCAACGCCATAACGGATTCTCTCCCTTGTTTCCCCGATCTCCCTTAAACCACCTTATCGTGTCGTAGCTCGGAAGTATGTTCGATATACTTGACTACAGTTTTTCCCTTTGCCCTTTCCTTTTCGTGGTATTTTTTAACCTTTGAACTTTACTTTTTACAAAGCTTATATATAAACTCTCTCTCTCTCTGTCTCTCTTTGTACTTCTTTCATTTTTAATAAAACTCGTATATTCGATAAACATCGTTCGTTAATGAAGAATATCGGTTATCTCGGTTTGGTAGTCGTGAATTTTCTCAGGATTACTAAACAAAAATCACGCACGCATACAGATAATTACACGTACAAAGAATATAGAGATAGAAAGAAAGAGAGAAGATAGATAGATAGATAGATAGATAGAGAGGTAGATAGAGAGAGAAAGAGATAACTCCTTTGATTCTGCCGAATTACACGAGTGCACACGAATCCGCGTGCAATCGCGTATTCATTGCAAGTCGCGTTCCGCTTGCTAGAAAGGAGAAAAGACAGCAGAGTTAACGTTAATTGGTGAGAGATATCCTCTAATTGCTTTTAAAGCCATGGCTCGAACTCGCGAGCGTTTGTTCATCGTTCTCTCCATCGTATTGCACATAGTCTCTGTGTATAGACTCCCATCCCTCTGGCTTTTCCTCCTCTTCTCTCTCTCTCTCTTTATTTCTCCCACTCTTGATCGACGATCTACGAACCGCAGAAAGCCCCTAAACAAAACCGCTTAAACCTCTGAACCAAACGACATCTATTACAGTCATGGTACCATAAAGTTTAATCGTAGTTCACATCGATACGTCAACTTGTGTTTGTGTTTCAGGACATGTCCGACGTTTGCGTTGGGACCAGCGTGGGGACCATTACCGAGCCTGAATGTTTGGGACCCTGTGAGCCTGGCACATCGGTCACGCTCGAGGGTATCGTTTGGCATGAGACCGAAGGAGGTGAGGACCTATCACAGCTTGATTCTTATTTTTGTATTGTTTCTTTTATCTTTTTTATATCCTTCTGTCTCGTTCGATGCGATTATTAAAAATACTGGAATATATTAAAATATTCCTTGATGGGTTTTGATCACTTCCGAGCATCTAATTTTGATTATCCCGGATGATATTTTTTTCTATTTATATAACAACCTATCAAACGGCGTTAGTTATTGATTCTGATTCGAGATGCATGATTTATACCTTTTCTTTTTTTGTCTTTCTCTCTTAGATACTTTTAGGAAATTAATATAATGGGCAAGTATTAGAACGTTGCTGATGGGCAAAATTAGAATGCATATTTATTTATGTATTTATGATAAAAGAAAAAAAAAGAAGAAACGTTGAAAAAATCTTTATCAAACGTAATTAGCGAAACATATTCTACCGACGTGTTTATCGTGACCTTTCGGATATTACCAGATACGGATATATCATTGGGCGAATAGTAAGAGAAATAATAGAAAGGATCGTAAAGCGGAACCGGAGCGGAATTAGCCTAACGAGGAAACGGATTTACGTAGGTTAAAGCGGAATGGGAGAGAGAGAGAGAGAGAGAGAGAGAGAGAGTGATAAAGAGAGAGGACTTCAATAGGATCGTACGTTGGTTGATTCTGTCTCTCTCTGTCTCTCTCTCTCTCTTTCTGTTGTCTCCCACTCTATTTTAATTTCATTATTTGCAAGTATTACATTCGAAAAACCGATCTGTGACGATGTGTCAAAGCAAAATCACCGAGAGAGAAATATCCATTACCGGTGCGTATTACACCATTTTCCGGTAACGCGAAACTAGTGTTTTTCACGTTAATTAAATTAGTGCTTTTCCTACCATTTTCAGACACACTCGTATCTATTTCTATCTCATATATATATATATATCTAGTTACATGGATAACTTCAATATTCTGCTGAACTCAAACCATTACAGTTATAGAAATGTTGACGGCGATGACGATAATAATAATAATAATAATAATAATAATAATAATAAAAATAATAATAATTATCACATTCACAATCATAATCATAATAATCATAATAATAACA
>NC_057691.1:3400814-3430814 GCF_014466175.1 Vespula pensylvanica | reverse complement strand
ATAATAATACGTATAGCGTTCTCTAAAAATGGCGATATAAACGTTTATCCGGATGCCATGAATTCGAAAATAATCGAATATCGTAGGCGTTTTCCATCCTGTCACCGCGAGTTTCCGTAAAAGCGATTTGGTAATAGCCTAAAACCTATTTTCGTCTCTCTCTCTCTTTCATCTTCTCTCTTCTTCTTTTTCTATCATCCGTTCGATAAAATCTAAAAAATAATCTGTATGTCGGTGTCCGGATATGATCGATAATTCATATCAATTACTTCTCGATGGCTCTAGATTGACATGAAGCAAACACGTTCCTAAACATATGGTATATTATTCGAAGTTGGTATAATGGAAATGAGGTTCTTACATTTAATAGATACCTACGACGTACTTATAAACGTATGTATATATAGTCGACGAATATTACTAGCTTGTATTATAGCTCTAGTTAGAAGCATTCGCATATTCCATTGGTATGTTAATTAAGTGAAAATGGAACATGCTTTAAGAGAAACGATCCAGTTTTTCTTCTTCCTCTGCTTCTTTTTCCTCCTCCTACTGCTCCACCTCCTCTTTTACGAAATTCAACGAGTTTTCTACATGGACTATACCTTGGCTCGAGTGCCCTTGTCGATAAACGCGTTAATTAGGATTAGAAGCCGACCGTATGATCCTAACACACCGACCACACCTCCGATAACGGCCTCGTGACACGTACATACATATATATCTCGTCGATATCGCTCAAGCGTATCTCTCTCTTTCTTTCTCTCTTTCTCTTTTTCTCTCTTTCTCTCTCGCTTTATATATATATATATATATATATATATATATATATATATATGTATGTATATATATCCGTTTCTGTTTTATAGTTATAGACATACATTGAACGTGTTCTTCTTTCTTCTTACTTTACTCCTAGGAGATACACCAGCCGTTGGGAATTTTCGCGTGGGATTGTACCGGGAGGACGTAAAGTTCTATATAACTGCATAGTCCCGGCTCTCTTTATTGGAAGCAAGCCCCTTTTGAATCGAGCTCTTGAGTCCCGTACGTATCCTCGTCCGTATCCTCTCCTCATTCTCCTCGTTCGTATTCTCATCGTCTGTCCTTATTCCGCCAACGATTTCACCCTACGCTCCATCTTCCTTCCTTCCTTCCTTTCTTCCTTTCTTCTTTCCTTCCTTCCTTCCTTCCTTCCTTCCTTCCTTCCTTCTTTTCTTTCTTTCTTTATTTCTTTTTATCGAGAACTTCTCCTTCGTCTCTCTCTTTCTTCATTCTCTCTTTTTCTTTCTTTTTATACGTTCATCTTTTTCCATCCCACTTCGGTTCTCTCCGAACACCATTAGTCCTTCCTTTCTTTCTCTCTTTTTCTCTCTCTTCCTTCAAGTTCCTCTTTTTCCATCTCTCTTTTCTTTTTTTCTTTCTTTTTTGCTTCTCCTCCTACCTTTGAATCTCTCTCTTTCTCTCTCACCTCGTTCTTCTCCACCTTCCTTAGAGAGAACCTCTCGTCCTTTTTCTTTTTCTTTTTCTTTTTCTTTTTCTTTCTTCGATCCTTCTCCACCATCCTTCTTCCATTACGGCCTCCTCTCGATCCCTCGTCCTCACTTTTTCTGATACTAACAGCAAAGCGAGGATGTAGCATCACTAACACCTACACATACACCTACACATACACATATACACACACTATATTCTTCTTCGGCAAAACTCTTACTTCATTCCAACATCGTGTGCCAAGATTTGTTCACCCCAAAGTATAACCGAACAATCGAATTCACATCGACCTATATATCTACATATATATATATATATATATATATATATATATATATACGTACGTACGTTTATGTATACATACATACATACATACATTTTATATAATATTTCCAACATCTTTCGTTACCCTACACTTCGATCTACTATCGGATTACACGATAAGAATGAATAAGTTTAGAAGAGGTTCGAAAAAGTGGCAATGTGAAAGATTTATCGTGGTTTTGAAAGTTTAGTATAACACGATATGGTGCTAAGAAAAGATGTTCTCTCTTCTTTTGTTGGGGCTTCCATTAACCCCTTTAATCGATTCACCTCGAGTTAACTCGAGCATCGCTTGTCTTACATGAAAAGCTATTCGAACATGGTTTTTCTTTTTTCTTTCTTTCTTTCTTTCTTTCTCCCGTTCTTTTCAACCTACTCGTAATCTTGTTATATATATATATATATATATATATATATATATATATATATACATATTTTTTTTTCTTCTTTTTTCTTGCTCTCGATAACACGAAGAGAAGTTGACGAGACAATATTGACGTCATTTACGTAGCACATCATCGTCACGCAATAGTTTTTGCCGTTCTCGTCCTCGTAGATGGAGATGCATTTAGTCACTTAGGTGCTACTAGCTGACACGAAAAGAGAGAAAACGAAGAGAGCAAGAGGGAGGGAGAACCAGAGGAGAGAATTGGAAAGGTTGAAAAGACGCGTGACGAGGGTTGGATGGACGGTTTCATCATTTCCTCCTCCTCCTCCTCTCCTCCTCCTCCTCCTCTTCCCTTCCTCTTTCCTCTCGGTGCTCAGTGCTATACGTTTATCTTTCTCGCGGTAAATGGGAGTGACGTAGACGACTCGAGGGGAACGACTCAATCAAGCAAAAGCGCCTTGGGGTTTCTTTCGAAAACGATTCGAGATTAGAGCCGTGCTAGGGAAAAACTAGACGATGTGTTTCCCTTTGTGATATCTGATGTAAAACGACGAAAAACGTAAAAGAGTTCTCTCCCTTGGTTATCGATTTTAAAACGCATTCGATATGCAAAAACAATATTTTTATTTTATTTTATTTTATTTTTATGGAATCGATTAATCCTTTCTTAAACCGAATAGAAATGACTAGAAATTTCGTTCAGAAATTACAATTGTTTAAATAACGAGTTATACTTGTTTGTTAATGTGTATAAAATTCGATCTTAACGATAGTGTTAGTTTTGATTAATTGTTGATAGAAATCGAATTTATAATAACGAGTTTGAATAATTCCAAATGGGATTTCAGATGACTTTCGCATCTTCTTTAAGAAACAGCCGGCATCGATTAGTTGTCAGGCCCATTGGTATATTAATTCTCGTTCAGGCTAAGCGTCGACAAGTATCAAGATCGCATACATACTTTCAATTAAATGTAGTCTTGCGAGGACAGTAGATGGTTGAGTTAAAAGTAAAGGGACGTATATAACTCTTGCAACGAAATTTATTATCCAATGCGTAAAGATCTCGTGGAATTTGTCGATATTAGAAGCAAGCTGTCTTTTAGAACCGGTTTTTCCAGCATCCAGAGTAAGATTAGGCGTCTCTCGTTCTTCTTCTCGCGTCGTTTAGATAAACTGCTACGTCATATCGTATTTAGCCTTACAAAGTTGTAATAGGAGCTCGACCAGTTAATAGCAGCGATCATTGCGGATAACTGCATATAATATTGCTAATCCATTTAGATTTAAGCGTTAATTAGAGCACACAGGTGTAATAGATTTGATTAGTTGTAATTTTATTGAAAAAAAAAAAAAAAAAAGGAAAAGAAGAACTAATGTTCTTTGAAATAGAATCTTTACCGATCGTTACTATTTGGGACGTACTCTCTATGTTGCAGGTGTATTGGTCGTGAACGTAACGTGGCGGGGTAAGACGTACGTCGGTACTCTGTTGGATTGCACACGACACGATTGGGCACCTCCGAGGTTTTGCGATTCGCCGACGAGCGATTTGGACGCACGTACGCCTAAAGGTCGTGGAAAACGTGGCCGGGCAGCAGCAAATTCTACACCGGGCAACGATCTCAGTAATTTCACCGAGACAAGGAGTTCGGTGCACAGTAAATTACGAAATGGCGGTGCAAAAGGTCGAAGAGGTGCTCAGGGTTCACCGGCGGCGAGTCCGAGTCCGGCTGCCTTTGTGCCGCCTAGATCAGACCCAGCAGCTAAGAGAAAATCTCGTGGTCCGGAAGAAGAAGAGAAGAACAAAAGACGGGCACCACCTCCTACGCCTCCTAGTGGTTCGCCTCCGGCGAGCCCGGTCCTTTTGGAGTGTCCCGAACCGAATTGTAGTAAAAAGTACAAACACATAAATGGACTGAAGTATCATCAGAGTCACGCGCACGGTTCCGCGGACGACGACGATACGAAAGAGGGCATCACCAGCATGTCCGAGAACGACGAGAGCAACATCGAAGCTCCGAGTCCAGCCACGCCGGTGAAGTCTCCAGCGGACAAGCCGGAAGGAACCCCTGTCAGAGCGGCGAGTCCACCGGCGACGAGTTTACCGCCAGAGACACCACCGCCTCCACCTCGGGTACCTTCTCCTGGTATAGAGACACCTATGCCAGTTTTAACCTCGGACAAAGCTATCGTCAAGCCTGGCGTTTTAAGGTTCGGCCAAGACGATTTACCTGCTCCTACGTCCGCGGCACCGCCTTCCTCGAGACAACAGAGTATCCAACAACAGCAGCAGCAGCAACAGCAACAACAACAACAACAGCAGCAACAACAACAGCAACAGCAACAACAGCAACAACAACAGCAGCAACAACAAAGTCAACCGTCGCTAACATCGACGAATCCACCTCAAAGTCCGAGTCCTCATCCAAGTCAATCTCCCAGGCCCGTGCCTTCGCCACATCCCAGTACAAACATACCGCAGCCACTCAATATACCTCAACCTCCTCAACCTTCTCAAGTTCAACAACATCAGCAACAAAATCCGTTGTTGCAACAAGCCCAACAGTCTCTACAAACCGGACCACCGCCTCAGCTGCAATCGAGCCAACAGCAGCAACAACAGTTACAGTCGTCCGTACAGCAACAATTGCCGCCGGCACATCAGTTGCAGTCCGTGCAGCATCCTATGTCCACGCAGCTGGGACAACCAGCACAAGCGCACGTTATTCAGCAGCCAACTTTACAGCAGCAACAACAAAGTTTGCAAAGTATGGCGAGTCAGCATCCAGGTCTTCAAGGTCTTACCGGACAAGTATCGCAGCAAGCGAGCCTACAAACCGGGCCTCCGACGACTGGACATCCTGGACAAGGTGTACAATCTCACATGCAACAGTACCCAAGCGTTTCGCTGCACACGAAGATGCCGCAATTCAAAGTAAAACCCACGGCGGCACTGATGCCAGAGCAGGATAAGAGTAAGGACCCGCGAACGCCGAAGCCGCAAGGTTACAAAAAGAAATCGAAAAAATCGCCCGGTGGAAGTCCGCATCCTTCGCCTTTGGAAGCGCCGATAGTTGACTCCGCGAGGGAAGACGTCCAAAGTCCGGCCTACTCGGACATATCGGACGACGCGGCGCCTGTTCTCGAGGCAGAACCCGCCGACAAGTCGAAACAGAATCAAGAAAAGGACAACAAGACTAGCGCGCCGACGCATCTACCTGCTCACTTTGGAATGTACCCGTATTACGGTCAACCTCCTTACTTGGTGCCTAGCGTTCAGGACAGCAAGTCGGTCGATCAGAAACCGAGCGATCTCACGCCAAAACAGGAAATGAAACCTTTGAACATACCGCAAATGCCATCGATGGCGAGTTTGCAAAGCGTCGTCTCGGAGAAGGAAAAGAAGGAACTGAGCCAACCCTTGCCTCAACCTCAACAGCAGCCGCACTATTACGGTGGTTACGGTGGGTACATGCCTCCTGGCTATCCGTATCAGCCACCGCAAGCGATTTCTCAACAACAACAGCAACAACAACAGAACCAACAAGTGCAGGAACAAGAGGCGCACGAGCAAAAGGCAAAGATGAAGCAGGAACCGCAATCGCAACAACCGAGCTTGAAGGACAAGCAACACGAAAACCATCAGATACTGAAGGAAAGTATCGAGATGAAGAGTCAAATGAGTCCTTATCACGTGTACCACGGCACGCAAAGTCAAAGAGCAGCGCCTCCTCCACCACCTCCTGGTCCTGTACAAGACGACAGGAGGTATTACCTTTATCCCGGAGAGCAGAGGCGAAAAGAAGAGTCGAGCAAACAAAGTCAACAAGCGAAAGCTCCGCCCCCGAGTCCGAAGCATCAACCGAAGCAAGAAAAGCCGCAGGATTTAGGCAAGAACGACGACTCGAAAAACAAGCAAGAGGGCGTGAAGCCTACCATGGAGACTCAGGGACCACCGCCACCGCCCACGTCGCAATACGCGTACATACATCCGGGATACATGCAGCCACAGCATTACGGTGCGCTACCATTCGACCCTAGCCATCCAGTTTACAGAGGTTTAAGTCCTATGTTGGTGCCTGGACCTTACTCGGGTAGTCCTTACCTGCATCAGTTGCCTAGGTATCACGCACCGGAGGATCTAAGCCGTCCACCGGGTGGCAAGGCCCTCGATCTTTTGCAGCACCACGCGAATCAGTATTACTCGGCGCACAAGATCCACGAACTCCAAGAACGTGCCCTGAAGTCGCCGACCCCAAAGACGTCCGCGGCATCTGCCAGTCCGTCTTCGGCAGGGCCGACACCTGCCAGACCACCTAGTGGACCACCGACCTCGGTAGCGGGCCCAGGTCCACCGCAAGGTCAAGGTCAACAGCCTGGGAAACAACAAGGACAACCTGGCGGTCAACAGCAACAATCCGGCCCGGTAGATACCGGTAGCGGGAACCTTGGAAAGGACAGCAGATCTCCGCCACCTCAAAGACACGTGCACACGCATCATCATACGCATGTGGGATTAGGCTATCCCCTCTTAACGGGACAGTACCCCGCTCCTTACGGAGGTAAGCCTCTCGTCAGACCCTGACAGTAAGGCTTCCGGCGATCCGCGGGATAATTAAGAGAACGGATAACGAACTCCAACTCAGATTGGACCAACGAGTCGAACGAGTCTTCTGTTGTATGTTACGAGGAGATCGTGTCTCTCTTTACTTGATCGTTGGAACTCGATCAAAACAGCGTTACGCTGGTCTCCGAACGAGAAGCAAACATGTTGCTCTCGAATCGTTTAGGGTCGCGATAAGTGAGAGAACTACTTGTCCAAGTCTGATCGAATACCGCGCTATATAGTTTTCTCCTTATTCAGGTATCGTGGCAAGTTGTGTTAACAGTTCAAAAGACAAAAGCTCGATATATCTCGACAATATCAATTCGATGAACGGAATAAAACTATGACTTATTCCAAAGAGTAAAAAACTACTTTGTGTAATCTGTTTTTGACTTGCCTTGTGTGTGTATGTGTATATATATATTTTTATATTTATATTTGTATATATATACACAAATACGCAAACATACAAACGAACGATCAGAAAAGGGATCACTCAAAAGCCGGTAAAAAGTTACGTGAGTTTATGTTACCGTTCGTCGCGTTGCGTGACTCGCGTGTATATCCTGCGCTTCGACGGAATGAACAATTTTCTTCGACCGACAGTGTTTAAAAATCGTATCGTATATCTATTTCATGGTAGAAACGACGAAACGCGCGATAGACGGAGAAGTGGGTAAAGAATAATCTCTCGGCAGAGCGTCCGCCGCACGCTCCGAGCGCGTAAACCGTGTACACCATATTGGTGCTTGAAAAAAAAAATAAATAAAATAAAATAAAATAAAATAAAATAAAATAAAATGGAAATGAATCGAGCGAATCAAGAGGAAATAATAAAATGAAATAAACTAGGAGAACGACGAGGAATGCACGAAAAAAAAAAAAAAAAAGAAAACAGATAAAAACAACAGAGCTTTCTTCTCCTTACGAAAGAGATGAAACGAACATTCGCGTATATTGATATATAGCCTTCGCCGACCTATTATTATTTTATTACGAAAAATCGACAAGAGAAACAATTTTTTCTAAAGAAAACAAAAAGAAAAGAAGAAAGAAAGAATAAAATAAAAAAAGGCCAAAAAAATAATAGGAAAGAGGAGCGACATTGACGTGTTTCGAACACTTACTATCAAAGCTATAAACGAATATGTGTAATAGATTCCTTCGATGAAAATGGCGACGATCCTGAACGTGCGTGTGGTCATCATTATCATCATTATCATCATCATCATGATCATCATCATCATCATCATTAATGCATCTCTGGCGATTACATTCTTTTTCTTCGTTTCTTTTTTTTTTCTTTTTGTTGTTTTTCTCTCTATCTTTCCTTTTTCTTTCTTTTTTTTCTCTTTTTTACTATACGACAAAGTACATACATGCATACATATATACATACACACACATACACACATGTATACATACATACATACATACAATAATATTGCATAGTTAACGGACTGAATATTTTGGAAATATTGGAGTATAAGTGCGGCCGTTATAAGAATGAAACATATATAAGCCGTATACCGTCATAGGGTGCGTAGGGATTAGGTATATAGTTCAGACTGTGATAACTATTTATCGTGCTACTTTCCGAAAACCAGATGAAAAATAACAAACCACTTAAAGCTCGTATGTAATCATAGTAATTGTCATAATAATAGTAATACTGATAATAATAATACTAATAATAATAACAATAATAATAATAACAATATTAATGATAATATTAATGATAATGATTAATAATATTAATATTAATAATAATAATAGTAATATAATATAATATTAATAATAATAATAATAATAATATTATTATTAACTATAAAAAAAAGGACGATATAAAAGAACGACGAGCGAAGGAGCAAATATAGTCCTTAATTTTTCGAACGAAACGTGTTATATATATATATAAATATATAAATATAAATATATATATAAATATATATACATGTAAATATATGTATATACATATACATACAAATTTCGTTAGACTTTGTAGTCTTCCAGAAGAAGCTTATTCTACGTCTAGCGCTAACGGATACATTATTAAAATTCATTGTACGAAAAATTCTATGATAGGGTTACGCACTTACATCGGAAGTTGTAGAGCTTTTATGGTACGAACAATAGAAATGAGGACGATGGTCGACTTCCTCGTGAAAGCTGTTGTTTGAGATAAAAAGGATATAAATACAGAGAGAGAGAGAGAGACAGAGAGAAAGATAAAAAGAGAGAAAAAGAGAGACGGTAAAAGTTAATTGTAATTATCTCGCTATTCGATCTTAATTAACATCAATTCCTTTTCTAAATCTTTTAAGCGTCTACGCAGCGCAATCACTTTATCCTTAGATTAAACAAACAAAAACAGTTAAAATTTATGCGAACTAACGATAATCTTACATTTTCTTCGTGTCAACCATATTGAAATTCTTTCTTCCAATCGTTATTTTCTTTTTTTCAATAAATCAAAAACCGTCTTGTATGTACGAATAAAACAGATAAACCAATTACGTGATTCGTTGCGTTGCGCTAATTTTGACATATTTCGACATGCATTATTAAAGTAATGTAAAATGGCATTTAATGACAACATTTTTTCGATGATCATTGACAAACGATTAGATAAAATAATAACATTTGTTTAGTTTCATTGAAATAAAAATAAGAAAAAAAAAAAAAAGAAAAAGGAAACAAAAATTCAAAAAAAGAAAAAACAGACTACGCTTCGCGTTTCGCGATGTTCACAATGCAAATGACAAACTTAATCGACCAAGTGTATTTTAATACAGCTTTCCACTGCCAGAGAGAGAGAGAGAGAGAGAGAGAGAGAGGGGGGGGGGGAGAAGAGGGAGAAAAGAAGATAGAGAGAGATAGATATAGAAAGAGAGAGAAAGAGAGAAAGAGAGAGAGAGAGAGAGAGAGTATTTTAAAACATACAAATAAAATGTATTGAAATCATGTGAAGATTCGTGCGAAGTCCAAGAATAAGAAGAAAAAAAAATGCTTTAAGTGTTTAATTCTTATTACGCTTTTTTGCTCTCCCTCCCCCAATTCTCTCTTCCCCTTTTTCTTGCTCTTTCTCTCAATATACATACACACATACAAATATACAAGTTCCGTATCTCACCCCTTTTTCTCAATAAAATATTTCTCAACACTTAACATTCGGAAAGAAATCGATCGATGATCCTTCGAGTGATTGATTTTACATTCCGAATGAAAAAGTGCGAACAAAACTTATATATTTTCGAGGCGTCATTATTTTTCCAACGATAATCACCCTTCTAACTAAAAATCATAGACACAAGAGGATATAACAAATTCTCAAGCTCTCTCGACTGACGCAAACTAAGAATTCTTGGGCTGGACTGGCAAGATTCGCCAACGAAGAATCGCGAATATTCTTGATAATACATATCGAACTTCCAAAGGAAATTATCCGAAATTATTTTTAATTATTCCGAAATTAATCAGACTATAAGTTATTGTTATTAACGAAATTTCTACGAATAAAATTAAATTGTCAAATTAGATTTCTCATCGATATATAGAAAAAGAAAAAGAAATATATATATATATATATGTTTATATATATATATGTATGTACGAATATATATATATATATATGTATATATATGTATATATATTTTATATATATGTATATATATATATACATACACATATATATATGTATGTATATATAAAAAAAAAAAAAAAACATATTGATCATCGATCAAAAGTTTGGAAGAATACAAATCTTGATAAAGAAATTAAATAGGATAATAGAAAATGATACAATTGGAATTACAAAGAAGTCGAAGAATTTCTTCGTGGCGAAACATTAATGGCCTGCTGTCTGTCTCTGTGTGTTGCAGCGGCAGTACTAGCGAGTCAGCAGGCCGCCGCGGTAGCCGCCTCGGTGATCTCGCCATTTCCGCCCAAGTGACCCGCGGCCCCCGGTCCCGTACTAGCCGGTGGAACCGGCGGAACCGCCGGAAGCAGCTCCGCACAAACTCACCACGCGCCGCATCCGGCCTCGAGCGGTGCCGTCGCGGGCAGACAACCCTAAGGAAAATCCCTAAGGAACTCTCTAGAGGATCGCCTTATTCTTTTTATTTCGAATCAATTTACTTGCTCACGCCATTTTTCTCTAATTCTCTCTCTCTCTGTCTCTATCTCTCTTTCTCTTTGTCTCTCTCTGAATTATTGTCTCTATCTCTCTATCTCTCTTTTTTCTCTCTCTATTTTTATCTATCAATCATGTTTCTTCGGACCAGTCGTAAAGAGGCTGATAAAATTGTACTTAAAATCACGAGGAGTCCCGGACAAACTTCGGCTATCTTCGAAGAGATCATCCTCGCTCAGCAGTCTCTCGTTCGTCAGAGTTCAAACGAAGAATAAGTGAGATCTTGTCGAGTTTTTCTCAAGAATATATCATTGATGAATCATTTCTTTTCCTCGAAGTGAATTTTTCGTCAAAGTTTTTTGTATCTCGAAGTATCACGATAACGATTGAAAGTAGTCCCTCTTCCTGTCCCCTTTTCTCTCTCTCTCTCTCTCTCTCTCTCTCTCTCTCTCTCTCTCTTACTCTCTTACTCTCTTTTTTTCCTCTTTCTCTTTCTCTCCAGCTTCGATGCAAGCGCGTGGATCAACCTTCATGTATATATATACCTACATAAATGCATACATACATACATAAATGCATACATACATAAATACGAACGTATATCCGAGGTTCGATGCAGAACCAAAATGGTTGAAACATTTTTCCTTTGTAAATAATGTGTAAATAAAATGATGTAAGCATATAATATTACTCTCGTTCTCGGACAAGCATCGTCGTCGTATCCGATATACGTAAGCGATAAGTGTAAAATATATATCATAGAACTGAGTAAAGTTTTTATCTAACAGAATAAATAAACGATACGCGAGAATGATGTTTTATTAATTGCGCTTGTTAGTGTGGACGAGAATTCGATTTTATCATTTCGACTCACGAAAGTATTTACGTTCGATAATAAATCGCGCGTGCGTTAAGCTTTCGACAATGCAAGATGTAACAAATTTTCTATTCACGTTGCACCAACAAAGCTTTATCTCCATCGATGGATCCTAATGGATCTCGTGATAAAAAACATGTTGGGGGATATTCAACGATTCGATTTTTGTCAACGCTATTAGGAATAAAGAAATGTCCGATTGAAGGGGGATAAGCTTTCTCGATCGACGTGAAATGAAAAATCGTTTCTTGCGAGAAGGGGGATGAGAGAGATGGGGATGAGAATTGGAAGGTCATAGATCGCGTAAATCGCAAAAAAAAGGAAGGTCTATCGATCGCGTGAGTCGAGTAAATCGAATTTTAACGCAGGTTATTATCGAGAAGAAAAGAGAGAGTGAGGATAAAAAAGAGAGAGAAAGAATAAGAGAGAAGAGGATTACGTAAGATACGAATGAGAATGCGAAAAAATGAACGATCTAAAGATATCTCGTCAGACTGAAAGACTACAAGGATTACTTATTAAAATCCTTATTTTTGAAACTGTTCTCGCATGATCGTCATAAAAGAAAAAGGGCTGAGACAAGGGGAAGGGATAAAGAGAAAAAGGGAGAGAGAGAGAGGGAGAGAAAGAGAGAGAAACAAAGAAAGAGAAAAAAGCGGTGAAAAAACACAATGTATTGGAGAAATCCGTTGGTGGGTGTGCGAGTATATCTTCCCACTTAACGATTTTTGAACTCCGAGTACGCATTTGACAAAGATACAATTTTTATCGAACGTAGTTACATAGGAAACCTGCGTACGAATCTGAACGATTGTTTTAAGCGAGAGAGAAAGAAAGAAAGAAAGATAGAATATTTTGTGTGTGTGTGTGTGGAGTATACATGTGTATTGTATAAATAGTAATATCCGTGTATGTGTGTGTATGTGTGTGATATATTTGCGTATTATTAAATACGTCAAATCGAATCGGTGTAATTTTAAGCCTGTAAAAAAAAAGAACGAAAGTGCATACCTTCGATTTTTGTAGAGAATAAAAAAGAAAGAGAGAAAGTGTATGTGTTTGTGTGTGTGTGTGTGTGTGTATGTATTAGAGAGAGAGAGAGAGAGAGAGAGAGAGAGAGAGAGAGAGAGAGAGAGAGAGAGAGAGAGAGAGAGAGAGAGAGAGAGAGAGAGAGAGAAATGAAAAAAAAGCAAACGATTGTATGACTCGCTGGAATTTATCTATTAGAAAAATTTTATTACGTATTAAAATAAATTTAATTGATTTACATGTGTAAACAAGACGATTGTGTAAGAAGGAGTATATAGATAAAGCGACGGACAGATTTAAAATGGTAAAAAAAAAAAAAGATGATTCTAAATAATTAGGATGACATTAAGTGATTGTACATTTGATCCTTAGAAACGCTATTTGTTTACTAAAAATAAACGCTAGACAACGTTGTACTACAATTTAACAAAAAAAAAAAAAAAGAAAAAAAGAAAAGAAAAGAAGTGCAGCGTCGTGAAAGGAACAACAAAAAAAAAAAAGAAATAAGAAATGCTAAGGTAACGAAAAAAAGTAAAAAATGTATTACATATACATATACTATGGTACATATAAAGTAAACTACATAATATTAGTTTAGTAACGACTATTATTATCTCTTTTATTATGATTATTAGTTATTAATTATTATATTATTTTATTATCATCGTCATCGAATAAGATGAGAGCGACGCGATCGATTGGTAAAAAGTACATCCGTTGCCAGTGGTATCGGACAAATTTTATCTAACCGCATAGTGTGTTGTAAATGCCAAATCAAATCAAAAAAAAAAAAAAAAAAAAAAAAGAAAAGAAAAGAAACGAAACGAAACGAAATGAAAAGAAAAGAAAAGGAAAGGGAAAGCGTTTTTAATCGACCGAATAAAAACAAAATCAGTTTGCTAAAATGGGAAGGAGATAGACATAGCGAAAAACGTAAACCTGTAAACGAGCCGCCTCAGTTTTAGTGGGGTGCTCGATGGAGAAGAAAGGGGTGGGCTTTAAAATAATGCTGGTGCTGTGCTGTGATTTTTATAAAAAAATAAAAATAAAAAGAAAGAGAGTGAGAGAGATAGAAAAAAAAAAAAAGAGAGAGAGAAGGAACGAACGAACGAACGAACGAACGAAAAAGTCAGAGGCCCGAGTACATAAAAGAATCGCTCTATATCGTCTCTTTTAGTGATCTTAAAAAGGGACATTTTTATGAAAATGTGCAGATAGCCTAAGTACCTGGACCCTGCCCTACGTTCTTCGCCAGACTATAAACGGAGATAAGAAAAAAAAAAAAAAGGAAGACAAAATTACGTTCTTACCGATTGTATAGGCTGTATAATGTATTTGCTTTGAAACAAATTTAATATAGATTGTTAATCGCTAATTATGAGAGAGAAAGAGAAGAAAAATGAAATGGGGGAGGAAAAAAAAGAAAAGAGGAATATGGCGGAGAAAAGAAGGAAGAAGAAGAAGATAAAAGGAGCTGTCTCCAATCGTATAATAACGTTTCCTTTCGTGAATTTTACCCGACAACAATAACAACAACAACAAGAACAACACAGCCCTCGCAAATAAAAAGCCTTAATGTACCTAACGCATTTGCAATCGCATATACGTTACCAGAAGGTGGGATAGAAATTTAATCGCACTATAACGACGACGACGACGACGATGACGACGTATCCAGGGTCGCCCACGCACAGACAGGTCGTCCTCGCCCCCGCGCCCCCCTTTACCACCCTAATGTCTAATAGAAAACGAATGTAATTAGCAATTGGAGACAATCTCCGGACTAAAGATATAATCTAGCAAGTACTATTTGCCACGACGTAGCATAATTACACATTAAAAAAGAAATCATCGAGTGGGAGTTGAATTAAAAGAGAAACAAAGAAAAGAAGAATATTAAAACAAAAACAAAAATATATATGGACTGAGACAACACGACACAATTAACAAAAAGGACCTGTATTCCTCTCGTCTCCTTTTTTTTAGAATGATAAAAATAGTGAGTCGTTACGCGCTTTATATATATTATACATCTCGAATATATGAATATACGAATAACATAAAAACGTACAGAAGCAAATACAGAAATGCAGGCATCTTGTCGTTAAATTGTAAGATATTGTGTTCAAACTCCAGAATGTACTCTGATTCCCTTCCCCAGACTACTATATATTAAATATATTGTGCACTATGCTCCAACTTGTCCATACAAATAAATATATGAAAAAATCTCAATAATGTTTTTATTACCGGGCGTGGCAGATTTCAATGTACGATATATAGCATCTTCTTTGATAAATTTATAGTTAAAGTATTTCAAAACAATTATAACATTAGACAAACGTTATTGCATTTCTTTAAGGCATATGATTGCCAAACGTGATTCGTATTACACATTGCAAGTGCGGGCTTTTGACTCACGTGATCTGTACGACGCATGCGCATTGTTCGAATCGATTTTTTATAGTCGTCTAAAAGTACCTAACGAAAGCATTATAATGATATTCGAGGTAAGTTTTGTAATAGTGAGAGTGTAGATAAAGTTTAAAGAAAGATTGTTTTTATACTTGAAAAATTGAAATGTTCAACTCTCAATAAAGTGATGTGAGATGCAATTTGTTTTCGTTAACATTTTACTTGAGAATATAGGTTATACAAGCATTTTAAAGAGGCTTATAAGTAACATCGACGACGTTAATAAAACGTGAATATTTAAAAAAAAAGAAAGAAAAAAAAGTGCAGAACATCAATTCTAAAATATGGATGTAATTGAATATAAATTAACCTCAAAGAATCCAGTTTTAATATCGCATGTAAGTATTTTGATTAAATGATTAAAGTAATTAAAATTTTTAGAAAGCTATATTAAACTTCAAGAAAGTACGTGTATATAAATATATGTAAAAATAATTTACACTGATCTTTCTTATCTATAGGCAGTATCTAGACTTTATGAAATAATCAAAGAGAAGTACAAAAATGGAACATCTAAAGATGTTACAAAGGTTATAAAAACATATTTACATACTTACAATCTAATATAAACTAACTTGTTTAATAAAAAAATATGTATATTATTGTAGATACCAGAATATAAATTGCTTATATCAAAATTTGAAAGCAAAGATAAAATACTTACTACATCTATATGTCAAGTATTAGTTAAACTTGTAGAAAATGAAATAATATCTGTTACTACGGCTCTGTGTACTTTAATATCTTATATTTCTTCTACTAAGTATGTACAAATTTATATGTTTGTATACAATAATATATATATATATATATAAATTATAAGAATAATTTTATATTTTCTAGCAATTATGTTGCAATTACCGTAAGCATGAGTCATTTACTGATATTGGATTTTAAACTTCATGGTACTGAAGATAACTATTTATATACATTGACGATGCCTCAGTTTCCTTTTATTACAATTTTGAAAGAAGAAAAAAATTCTTGGCGCACTGTATTAGATCAAATGCATTTTATAATGAACTATCCTGATAAACAGTGCGTACTATATTACATATATTAACTATTGATATGACAAACATTTAACTGTTATATATATTATTTATTTTAGGATAAAGGAGAATAGTATAAAAATTTTGAGGCCAGTCTTTATATTTATTTTATGCAATCCTTCTTCAGCTTTATCAGATGGTTGTAAAGAAAAAACTTGGCAATTACTTAAATCTAGTAATGCTTTAGAATTACAAATTGAAATTCTATTATGGCTTCGTACAAATGATATAGATACTTGCTTGGAAACATATTATAAAATCTTTGGATTTACAATGGTATCATTATCCAAAAATGACAAAGATATTTGCATAGCCTTACTCCCATTATTATCGTCTGTTTGTATATCTTTTCTTGAACATGGCTTTGACCCTGTAGTAAATCTAGATACAATATCTACTATTATAAATAAATATGATAATTTATCAGGAAATATTTTACTAGCATTAATGTCTGAGATGATTGTGATATGTCCTGGATATTATTTAATCAATGTTCTACAACTATGTGAGTGTACATTAATAATAACTAATTCATAATTTGTTTTAATATATAATTTCTAATATTGTCGAAATTTAATTACAGGTGAGCTTGTATTGAATAAAATGTCATGCAACATAATATTGATAAATGTGCTAATAGCATCTATACTAAAGTGGATGCCTTATCCTTCTGTGTTGTGTGCTGAAGCTTTAGCTGTAGCTAATGCTCTGATAAACAAAGCTGTTACTGAAGTAAAATGGACAAAAGAAGTCAACAATCCCCTTTCAAAAGGAATATTTGCAAAACTAATTCATTTTGATCCGTATATTCAATTTTACACAGAAAGTATAGATGTTTTAAATACAATAACAGAAAGTAATATTTTATCATGGTTGAAAACATTATCAAAAAGTCCAATTGATTTACGTTATAAATACAGATTAATTCTTTCTGGTTTGTTTTTACAAAGTGAGGATGTCATTCTAACAAAAGCCGTTTGTGATATACTTATGCAAATTACTAAAGAAGTAATCATTTTTGCATCTCACATGTTACCATTAATCATGCATAAGTTATCAAAATCTCGTGATCCTGATGAATTGAAATACTTGCTTCTTACGTTACCCGAATTAGTAATAATAAAAGAAAATGTACCAATTATAAACAGAACATTGCAAACATTATTCCGCAGTGAAGGACCATTAAAATATTTCGCTCTCGAACTCTATTTGACGATGAACGATAGAGATCCGCGTTGCTATCGGTATCTTTCATCTGCACTTATGGAAACATTACAAAATGATAAATCGTGGTATGCTGATGTAACTTGTGCTAAAGTAATCAAACACATTTGCGAAGAACGTCCGGAATGTGCCGAAGAACTTGCCCCACTTATTTCACAAATATTAAATAAGTGTGTAGATACAAATGGCAGTGCTGCAACAGCACTTGCACTTAAGAGTATTTCTGCTCTTTGTAGGTCTTCTGTTATTAGTATTGCCTCAGTTTGGAAAGTGTTAGCACCAAAAATGAGGAAAGAAAAACGTACAATTGTTATGAAAACTTTATGTGAATTCTTTGGAAATATTCCATCCTTTTTAAATAAGAACAGCATCGCATATGACACCTTGATCACGGATGTATTAGAAATATTATGGTCATATGTTATACAAAATAATCCAGAGATAAGTGAGGCTGCACTTAAAGCAATTGCTATGTATCGTATAGATGACATTCCATTAAAAATGTTACCGGATGATTTTAAATACAGTACTACAACATCACAATTAAGTACATCAGCTTCAAGTAATACAAAACCAGTAAATATATCACCAGCTATATTAAACACATGCTGGATCAAAATGTTAGAGAAAGTCAATAAAATGGTTTTAAATGCAGCTGGTAATGTTTTAATTTCATTCATTACGAATGAAGTTAAACATTTTCGATCTGGCATATATAACTGGCCACATGGAGAGCCAAATAACTTCAAATATTTACCAGAAAGAAGTATTATAAGGGTAGTTGGTGAACATTTGAGACGTATAGATGGGACTAAACCTTTCAACGAAAATGTCGCTATAGAATGTTTACGGATATTTGCATTTAAATATCCAAAACCTTTGCCTAATATAAATTGGAATTTCTTACATAAGATTAGTGAAATATCTCATAAAGCTAAAGAATATAGTCTTACTATTGCATGTCATCATTCAGTCATATCATCATCCGCAAGAAACTTTGTTGAACATTATTTATCAAGGTTCGAAAGTGATAAAAATATAGAAGATTTATTAGAAAGTAAAGAACATGAAATATTGTATTCAAATTTAGAAATTCTCTGTGAAGCTATGCAAGTACAAAAAGTAAAACCATTTTTAGATATGACATTATCATATGCTGTAATAAATTTATTCAGTGATGATGGCACAAATGTAATTTTATTTAAAAATATTATGCATTCCTATGCTAGAGCTTTAAAAACTGAAACAATAAATGATGCTATTCGTACATTACTCTCTACTACTTTAAGCAATCTTTTAGATGAAATAGACTTAACACAAGATTATTATAAACCATATATTTCTGCAATATTAGCGTTACCAGTTGAATACATAGAGAGAATGACATCGCCTGATGTATGGTGGGAGACACCCTTAAAAAAATTGAAAAATGCTGTAATTATAAGAGCAGAATTAGCTATAAATAACGACATTGAGATGCCCTTAAATTGTATGAATGAATTAATTGATCTAGTCTCAGCTCTACCCAGGTAAGAAAAAAAAATATAATGAATGATAATATTTATGAATATTGTTACAATCTTAATGATGTTCTATAGAGAAAACAAATCTTATATTTTTACAGTATACAATTATACTTGTTACAAGAAGTTCAAAGAGTGCAAACTGAAGTGAAATTTAAAATGTATACATCAGATTGGGTTGTAGATTTTTTAAATCGTGTTCAAGTAATTATACCAGAAATATCTGAAGAAGATCAACGTATTTTATTTTACTGTGATGTTTTTTTCGTCTCTATTATTTGTTTCTCTGGAATGGATTGCATAATAATGGATACATATTCTATTATATCCTCACAACATGTCAGAGCAAGATTATTTCCACAAGCTATGGCTATGCTTGCTGATATACAATATTGGAAAGATAATATAATCCCTCAGGTAATCTTTAAAAATGAGATATTTTCTATTATAGCATGCATATAATTGTAGTAATAATTTGTAATTGTTACTATATTAACAATAATTTTCAATAACAATTTCTCAGGTAATGGAGTGGTTACACCTAATGAGAACAAGTCCCATACCAGAACTGTATAAATCTGCATTTCATAATTCATTAATTTCCTTAAAACATCATCCACATTATAATAAGAATTGGTTTACCTATTTATCATCGATTTAAGAATATGTATGAATGTAAATGTACAATGTGTAAATATACAATAATAAAATTTACTTTTCGAGTATCGAATTTTAGATATGATTAAGCGATATTATATTCTATGTGATAGACATACATTTTTGATAAATATAAAAAAGAGTAATATTGTATATAAAAATTAGAGTTATCTATTCTACATTTGTAGATATAGTATTTCCTGCACTGCCATAACATGCATATTTTTTAATAAGAAGTTATAAATATTACACATATATTTTTGTATGAATATAGAGGCGGAAATTTAAAACTACGTAAATATAAAAAAAAAAGTAAATCAGATATATGTTATATATACATATATATATATACACATTTTACTCGTCACATATGTTGTATGTGACGATTCTCATAATGCTAAACGGATGTTTCACTATTATCTAATGCCATTACTGTTAAGGTGCTTGGTCTTGATCCTGTTAAGACCTGATCTTCAGGTAAACGCATTCGTGGTTCCAATATATTTCTTTTAGTTTCTATATTCTTCTTTATTGGTGTACGGCTTGGACTAGATTTTTTACTACTTGGATAAGACTTCAAAAGACGAGCTCTAAAAACCATTGATATTTAATATTACAGGATTATAATAAAATATCAATCATTAAATTTTATTTTATTCAATAAATTAATGATGTACTTACGCATCCATTAATTTAAGAAATAAACGTGTATATATTTGGTATTCTTCATCACCAAATTCTGTTGGATCATGTTTTGCATGTTCATACAAATCACAAAATTGATGAATCAAACGTTGACCACTTCCATTTAACGGTGTTGCAAGAGTCGATAATAAATATGCTCTTAAATTTTCAGATGGATGTCTTTTTAAGCAACTGTCATATTTTGTAATTTCAGCTTCTTTATTGAATAAAAACATATAATAAGATTTGTATATATATTTTTAATAATTACTAAATATACATACCTAAAGTTTTAATATCATCTACAGCTTTCAATCTATAATAATGTGGTGGAACTTGACTACCAGGAGTTAAGATATATCTAGAGTCACTTATAAGTTGTGGTTCATATTGAATTCTTGGTATTACTTCTATACGCCTTTCGATTTCTCTCTTCAGCGACTATAATAAATATTATTTTAAACTTGTATTTGATAAATATAAATTCCTAACCTTAAAAAGACACATACCTTTTTAGCATCGTGCCCAATAGGAATATGTGGTCCGCGTCGTGAACGCAAAGCAAATCTCATTATTTGTCGTTTAGCAAAAATGAATAATAACAATATTGTTAAAACTCCGGCAGCTATAAATATTACTATAGTTACACCCGACAATTCTTCAGCCATGCTTGCACTATATTACCATACCATAGCAAAGCATTACTAAATATATGTGTGTGTGTGTATGTGTGTGTATATATATATATATATAAAACGCTACTCGATAATAAAGTATATAAATATAGATATACGATTATCACAATATAGATATAACAATACAGTTTTTATAATAGATTTTATAAAATACAAAAATTATATTACAGATTATAACTTAATTACATCTTTTTCAAAATATTTTCCATAGGTTTTTTAAACAAAGTTTCATTAACTTCGATTATTTCCTGCAGTAAGTCTTTATGTTCCTCTGATGTAATTCTATTTGCTTTTAAAAAAGATAAAAGTAATTTGCTAAATTTAATATTTGTAGAAAAAAAAACTGCTTTTGCCAATAATAATCTTATTAATTTATCGTATATGTTTTGGTCTATTTTTACAGATAACAAAGTTTCTAAAATAGATATATGCCATTCTTTTAATTCCTTTGCATTTTCCACATATTCTCTGAATAAATAAAAATAAGATTTTAAGTTGTAATGTATAGTATGAACTAAATCAAATTATAAAAGGAATGATCTTAAATACTTACAAAATAAGAACAGATCTTTTTACAGGTTGGAAAGTATTGACAATAACATTCATAATTGACGCATCTTTTAAATCAATGTTTAAAATAGGTATGAAAATAAATTTTAAAACTTCATCCGGAAAATGTTCAACGCATTCTTCAATTCCAGATGTTATTAATCTTGAAGATTCTTCAAGTTTAATTATCTGAATAAAATTATAAATTATAAAATTGATTTTTAACAGGGAGTAATAAATAACAACTAATACCTTTGGTAACAACACATGAGTACATACAAGACCCATATATTTAATTCCTTCTTCTAGATTAATATCTTTAGTGGATAAACATAAATTGTAAGTACCTTTAATACTTAATTTTTCACCTAAATCTATGAAAACTTTTATTAAATCATTACTTGTTAGATTTTCTAAATGAACAAATTCTAACTTTCCATTATTGCGCTCTAATCCCTCATACAAAACTTCAATAATGTCACATATTTGCAAAGCGATATCTTCTCTATCTGTAATATCTTTAATATTATTTCCCCCAACCTGAGTAAAGTAAAATTGAGTCGAGGGTATCTGCGTGGTATTCATAATATTTACTGATTCCTCAATATCCAATGCATTAGATTCCTCTGTGTCTGTATCTGTGTCTACATTTTCTATTTTCTATTTGATTAGGAATAAATAAATTTAATAAATATCATTTCCAAAGAGAAAAATTAAGATGTCCTAACCTTATTTCCTAACACTGCCCATCTATCATCAGCTTTGCAAATATCTTCCTTCAACGCATCTTTAATTGTTTCAAGTTTTGTTAGAGCACGTTCAGATATCACATATTCCCTAATGAATCTTTTTTCTTCCATAATTCCTAACGATGATACATCCAGGTTAGAATGATGATATATCAAATATTTCTCCAAGACGGTTTAATATTCATTTCCAAGAAAAAAAAATGAAAGAAAATGCTAGTGAAATAAAGATTCGAGCAAAACAAATAGCGTAACAATAATTCGAAATAGAAATCGGGAATACGGGAAAAGCCGAAGACGAAGATACGTGTCGCGCATGCGTAGGATCTTCGTGGATAATCGGCAATTTCCGTTGGACCAATCAGTCATTCGTTCGAGGAACTACTTTGCGCGCGTAATGATATATTAAAGCAATCTTTTGCAAATTCGTATGCGACTCTTCATGCGAGATTAATTAAAATGTCGAGGATTTCCTAGAAATATCGTCAAATCCTACAATGTTGATTCTTCTCTCTTCGTCGAGAATACGATAGTAAAGAGGAAAGGTGAGAAATTTATGTTAGTAACAGTTCGTGACGTACACGCGTTGCAAGCTAACCTCGTATAAAGTGATCGTGTATTTAATGCGGTTTACCAAGTGTACTGCGTACAGCGCGTTTTTCGTCTCTCTCTCTCTCTCTCTCTCTCTCTCTCTCTCTCTCTCACTCTCTCACTCCCTCTCTCTTTTGTATGCGCGTGACGTTTTAGTAGTTCAGTCGCAACCGAATGGTGGGCGCGTCGAGTCGATGATAGTAAAAAGTTCGTCGTGAGTTTATTCGACTTCTATGATCCGCCACTATTCGTATTTCTCTTTTTATTCGTTAACATATTTCCCGGAAAAAAATACTTGTCGAAAACAATTGTTTCACGTGCTAATAATTAATATCTATATTCAAGGTTGCTTGTAACTCTCGTGATAACAAGGTAAGTACGAACATATATATTTGTTAGTCGACAACATAAACGAAGAATTGATTCGTATAACCGCGATTTGTAAATCACAATGCATCGTGATTTATCGTTCTCGAGATAAGTTTTTTCTTTTTTCCTTCTTTTTTTCACTTCTTTTTCATTTTTTCCTTTTTCCCATATAATAAAGACATTAACGAGGTAAATGCATCCACTGTTTTCTAATCATTTTGGTTAGATATTTTTTCCTCTTAAGAATATATATTTATATCGAGATAATATAGATTAATAATATAGAAAATTTATCGTTGATTGTCATTATTAATATATGTGTATATAATGTATATATACAGATTACATAATGTATATTATTTTCGATTGATATTACTGTTGAAAATATTCTGATATAAAATCTATTTTATCTTTTCTTTTTATTATATATATATATATATATATATATATATATATATGCATTTATGTTAGTGGAAAAAAACAAATACATCTATAATACGAGATAACGAATAGCTCATTATAATTAATCACGCTCCATGAGAAATTGAATAAGTTAAGAATTTCTTATTACGGATTAAAATTCATTTTTCATTCCTCTCGGATTTCTTCATGAGGAAATTCTTCATTGTTAAATCAGATATGATCGATCAATCACGTGCTTAATTATATCTATAGATACATTGAGCAATACAAAATGCAACAATATCGTAGTATCAAAGAAAAGATAATGTTTGAAGTCGTTGCCCGCAGTTATTTTTTATCACTTTCGAAAGTGCTTATGTATATTCTCCATTGTGTTGCAGAATTAATAACAATCGTGCAGTCGGTCAAACAGATTGTGATAAATCTTGACGACATATGTGAGGTTATTCATTTTTCTTTTTTATTAAAAAATTTTATCGTTTTTACAAAATTTCGATTTCATTAGAATTTATTAAAAAAATATAAATAAACACAAATATAATTAAAGAAAAATTATATATATATATATATATATATATATTATGTGTAATAAATGTTTCAAAATTGTTCATTGTTATCACTTGATTTTTTATAGGTTATAATTTATTCAATTAAAACTATTAGAATTTTATATTCATATAAATTTTTATCGTTCTCGATTTTAAATCTTAAATTATTTCTATCAAGGATCTTTGAATTATATGTTCGATAACAATTTTAATAATAATGAGGTATAAAAGGAAATCGTTTTATCTGAAGGAAATCTCTAATTATTGATAAACTATTTTGTGCAATCGATATAGATTTTTGAGATTATACTTTTGTATTTAGAATTAAGAGCGTCAAGAAGAAAGATTAGATTAATTAGATCAAGATAAAAATTTTCGAAAGTTTGGAATACAAATTTTCTTATTGAAATATAATTTCTTGTTATCACCAATTTGTGTATGAAATTATCGTGAAAGTATTAGGTTGACCAAAAAGTTTTCCCGTTTTGTTCAATAGATGACATTAATGTCGCTTTAAGTGTTACACTTTCATTTGTTTTAGCAAATGTGTATATAACCTAAAAGCATAGATAGATGTCAACGAATTTAAAAAAAAAAAAAAAAAAAAATTAATAAAACTTATCAATTGTTATAAAGTGTTAAAAATGAAAGATAAAAAAGTACAGACCTATTTTCGCTATATTATATTATATTATTATTATCATCATTGAATAGTAAAAACATTATGCACCTATCAATTTTTGTTTGAGAAGTTTCATTAAAGACGAGCCACGTTCTGGTAGGCCAAGTGCAATGGATGATGAAATAAAAGAGTCCTTGATAGAAGATAATCTTCACCGAAACCACATTAGATATTGCAGAATAGTTTCAAACGTCTGAATCAAGAAAATCGTTAAAAATTATTTGCATAAATTAGGTTATGTAAATCGATATGATGAAAGGAGGAGAGAAAGAGAGAAGATATTTTGGGCAAGTGTACATTTTTATATAAATGCAATAAAAAATGATCAGTATACTCGACAGTAACGTTGTTTCCAAGAATTCGAATTATCTATCAATCATTTTAATTCTTTTTATAGTGAAGATTTATACAATGATCTATGAATTACTCAAGATCAAGTATTTCCCCATTTTTTTTTTCCTTTGTTTTAATAAGATTAATAAAGTTATATTTTTAGAACGATATTTCAAGAATGATATATTATAGTCTTTTTTTTTTTATTATCTTTTATCTTTATTATCATTATTTTTTTTTCTTCTTTTTTTTTTTTTTTCTTTTTTAATCTTGCACTATTTCGTAAGAAATATTATTATTAGAGGGAATAGTAAGAACGAACGAATCCATCGTCGTTCGCATCCTTTCGTTGTGCATCGTCTGATAGTATACTAATTATTATTTTTATTAGCATTTCTACGTGTAGTTACCGGTTTTACCATTGGAAAACCCAGATCATGCAAGGTCACTTAGCGCATTACGTATACGATATATTTTAAGCGGTAATGTCTCATTGTCAGTGAACCGTTTCTCTATGCTATTATTATTCTGAATCAGCATATTCAAATTGATATCAGCTATATATTTACGTATCGAGTTCATCTGTTAATATGTTGGAAATTACCATATTATTCTCATTTTAGCAAGATATGCATAGATACGTAAGAGAAAAAGAGAGAGATAAAGAAAGACAAAGAAAGAAAAATGGTGTGATTTTAACCTTCGAATACGTAAGTTCGAAATGCAAATGTACTTTACGAATTGACTTATTTCAATGAAATATTTCATAAAGATGTATCGTAATTTTTAATTTTTATTTATAATTTTACAAGGAAATATACAAAGTTCTTGTACGAGAGTATCGACATTGAATTTACATGAAGAATATAATACATCTTTTTTTTAAAGAAATATTGAACATACTTTAATAAATAATTTTTAAGAGAACGAGTCAACAAAATGATATATATATATATATATATATATATATATATAAGAATAATAAAAAGTTATCGTATACATATATACGTGAAATGTTATTGACGTTAAGGTAATTGTTTGAAAGCATATGCATGTAAAACGTCATTTTATATGCATATAAACGTGTCACGTAATTCACGAAAAACGTGATTAGTAAAGAAACGATACTAGTGAAGAACGATGTTCAAAGATAAAAAGGTTCTTAACATGTAAATCGTTTTGTCATTAATAAAAAATTCTTTCCTACTTTTTCTCTCTCTCTCTCTCCCTCTCTCTCTCTCTCTCTCTTTCTCTCTCTTTTTTCCTCTCTATTTCTTTTTGTTAGGACAAACTAATTATCAATAACTTGTAACTATAGTTTCTAACTCTTTAGCTCCGTCAAATATAATTATCGACGCGCAACTATTATTTCTCACTGGTTATAAAGAATTATTATTGGCCATAAAGAAATTAACGTTTCGCGTTAAATATATTTGATTCTTATTAGACATGATTTTTTTTCTTTTTTCTTTTTTTTTTTTTTTTTTTTTTATAGATACGATCGAACAAACGAACTGAATCGTTTAAAAGTTATCGTAGATGAAAATTTCATTTCTAGAATATAATAAGATATAAATAAAAATATGGATTGATCGATTAAAAAGTATGCATGTACACACACACACACACACATTTGACATTTTTTTTTCAATCAACAGGATACTATTATACCGTGTTTTTTCGAGAATGCCGATACTTTCCGATCTCTCACGACGATTTCATTTATTGACGACCGACGCAAAACCTGATCCACCACGAATACCGATCGAAGGTCACACGAATAATCTACGATCAAATAACGAAGAGAAAACAAAGAGGAAATCTTTTTTGAGGCTGCCGATATCGAAGGAAGAAAGTGTTCCGTCATTACAACGACAAAAGTCAGCACCAAGCGGTGGTACTACACCTATTACTCCCACTGATTTTCCTCCTAGAGGACGGAGAAGTCTTGGTAACGAAGCCAACGATAACAACAATGACAATGGCGATGATTTACCTTCGATGAATGGCTTCAGGGAATATAAAAAACCGAACGTCAAGACGAGAACAAAGTCTCGAACGGCGAAGTCTTGTAAGTTTATACTATTTTGTTATCACTTATTTGAATAAGAATGCAAAAATGGTTAACAAGATTTTTCTTTCTTCTCAATCTCTTTTTTTCTTCCTCTTTTAAAATAATCTCTAATTAATTTCTTTTTGTTTGAACATCTTTGTACAATTATATGTATTATTTTTCTTTATAATTATTCTCTTCTGATCGTATACGCGTATGTGCGTGTGTGTGTGAGAGAGAGAGAGAGAGAGAGAGAGAGAGAGAGAGAGAGAGAGAGAGAAGAAAGGAAAAAGAGATACGGCAAAGCAGATGTGGCAAATATTTGCTCTTTGAATTTTGTTACCTTGTGCTTCGTTCGATTTCGTGGAATTTAAATTAGCATTGAAGATATTAGTTTGATTATTTATATGATACACCATAAATTTTATTAACGTTCGCTTCTCATTAAGATGATACTGTATTTCTAAGAATGAATAATTAGAAGTTAGGATTTGTAATAGATAAATGAATAATCTAAAGTAATTATTGTGATAAATATGATAATTAGGTCAGTGAAGTATATTTAATGTGATATTGATGAATATGGAAGTCGTGTTAAACGTTTCAGAAAATCATGATATATTCGATAACAGTTCGTGCGACTATCCATACTTTTATTTAAACATTCGATAAGACCACCAGCAAAGTATCCTGATAATATAATCCTTTAATCATGCAAACAAAACCGACAGTGACATCAGTTACAAAGTATATATTTTAAAGATCGATAGTACATCTATCGCTTTGATATTTAACATGTGAAACATCATAGAATCAGACCTAAATTATATTGATCGACGCTTCTCTTATGTACATATTGAATATATATTTTTATTTACAGCACAATCGGCGAACATTATCAATTACAATATCGTTAATTCGAATGGAGTAAAAATTGGAGCGAGGACTAGTTATATCTGTAACATTAACAATTTCTCATCAAATAAGTCTGCCCCGACGGATACTAATTATTCAAAACCTAAATCACGATTAATGCCGGAAAATGTCGAATTGTTGACTAGGTGTTACGATGAAATCACTTTTGAAGATATGTTCCTGATCAAAACTCATATAGGTCATGGTTGGAAAGATGTTGCCAGGAGACTTTTTTATTCAGACGGTCAAATCGAACAGTTCGAAGAAAATTATCGAGATAAAGGCATAGACGAGGTAATTCTTAATGAGAAATAATTTCTCTTTCTCTTTTTATTATTATTATTATCATTATTTTTATTTTTATTTTTATTTTCATTTAATGTTTTTTCTCTAATAAAAATATATATGTTTTTCAGGTAATATATCAATTGCTTCTAGATTGGAAACAGGCTAACGCGAAAGACGCGCATATTGGAAATATAATACAAGCCTTATGGCTTTCTCAAGAGTATGATTGTGCAGAACGATTAGCTAATGCACGCACGAAATGACCACAACAAAGTGATATGTGATATTTGTAAATATAAAAGCGAAGTTGTGTCGAATAAGAAAGAATTTATTAGTATAATATATTTTTATATTAATTTACAATTCGACATTAATATAAGTCTGACATAATGGAGAAAGTTTCATCGAAGATATATATGTATAATATATTTGTAATATCTACCTATGCTCATATATTTTATAGATATGTTCAGATTTTTATTTTTTCAAAGATTAACGAGATATTTTTACTAAAAAATCTCTATGTTTTATAATTTACTGTAACAGTAAGTTATCGTAATTTTACCGGATCTATGATCCAGTTACTTTATTTTACTAATGTTTTATTGTAAATATTATTAATAAAGAGCTGTTTTAAACGATATTTTTAGAAAATTTCGGATCTATACTTATCTATTCGAAACGTAGAAAGACACGTTTGATGATGTTCATATGGAAAAGCTATAAAAGAAACCGGAACTAGTTGCATAAATGCGTGTGAGAAAAATAGAATTCCGAACGATGGGTGTAAAATCGGAGTACCGTAATTGAGTTCGATTTTTTCCTAGTGAGAGAACGAAGCCCGCCTAAGGCCCACACCCGAGGGCCCCTCCCAAGAGACTAATCATTAATAAAAGTTAGTAAAAGTAATTAATACAATAAATAAAAATATATAATTTAATATAATTAATAAGAGTGTACAATTGATAAAAGTAAATAAGAACAAATGTGACAGAAAAGTTTTCCGTGCGTTTCCTCAAAAATTAATTTACAATTTTACTTTATTCTATTTATTTATCTTTCGAAATATAACTAACAATGTAAAATGTAATTAATCTGACATTTAATCGAAATTGGACAGAAAAGAGATGTTAGAAAAACATAGAAACATGCAGCCATTCGCCCGGTAGTACTTGCGTTTTATAATTACATGTATAATTTAGTTATAGATATAATTTAGATATAGATTTCGATATCTCGCAAGTACTACCGACCCAGGTCCCACCACGTGGAGGTAGCTGCATTTTGAGACCCACGGACTAACGGTGACTCTACTTTTTACTACTGCTACTACTATCAAG
>NC_057691.1:3373461-3400714 GCF_014466175.1 Vespula pensylvanica | reverse complement strand
TGTCAAAGTTATTAAACGACCCGTGTGTGTTTATATTACACGTTTATATTATTCGATATCAAAATTTCAGTGTTGTAATTTTAAATCAGAATTATTTTTAATTTCTCTCACGTTACGTCCTTTGTAATTTTTAAGCGAATATACTATTATTTAAATTATGTTAATTACTTGTCTAAAAAAAAAAAAAAAAAAAAATTATGAATCCAAGGTAGACAAATGGATAGTTTCAAAATGTTAACTTCAAAATAAATGTATTTTCGTTATAAATCAAAAATATTATATTTCTTTTAAGTACTTCTATTTAATAAGAGAAAATCGATATTGTATTTATCATGAAAATTCACATTTTTATATTATACTATGTATTTATAACAAGAAGGAAATGAGATACTAAGTATTTGGTACAATTAAATGCCGAAAAGAATACTTATATATTATTTACATATATCTACTGTTTTTATTTCTTTTAATCCATGTGTAGCTGAGATAGTTGTATTTGCAGTTATTGTGTCATTTTCACCTTCTCTTTGTTGAGTAAAAATTTTATTTTTACATTTATCAAATTCAGCTACCATCTCTTCAATGCTTTTATTTCCATCTAAGACAATAACTGGTGCTGGCAAAGAGAACAAGCTTTGGTATAGTAGCCATTCGTCATGTATTTCATGAATTTGTTTCAGGTATTCCAATGACACAGAATTTTCCTCTTTACGAGCTCGTATACGCATTCTTTGGTAAACAATTTCTGGACTCGTCCTTAAATATACTGTATAATAAAAAAATAGTATTGATTAATAAATATAATAAATTACAGATAAGTTAAAAAAAAATATCTTTATTAATTCCACGTAAAATAAATTTATCTTATATTTAAAATAGACAATCTTACTTATTAAATCTGTTTCTATGTCAGCATTTTTTATACACCAATCAAACCATTCTTCTAATACAACAATTTCAAAATCTTGTAATATCTTATTACGTTTCATATTTTCTATAAATAATCTTGAACAGTAAACTGATCTCTCCATGACTTTATAAGGTAATTGTGTCTTATAAGTATGCAATTGGAGCATCGTTAATTGTACATAAGATTGGAATATACAAGCATAACGCCTTGGATCCTTATACATGATTTCCTAAAAATTTAATTATAAAATTAATATCATATGTACACAATATATTTATGGCATTTTATTGATAATATTAATATGACTTACTAATAAATTTACTCCTGCAACATTGCGCCATAATTCAACTGGTTCTTGTAAAACAACTGTATTGTCATAATTTTTAAAATGATTTAAAAATGTGGTTTTTCCACTTCCAATATTACCTTCAACACAAACAGTAAATGGTCGTTTGTAATTCTTGCAAGGAGTTCCAGACATTATTCCTAATATATTATTAATTCTTCTGACTAAAACAAAACGATTATTTTGTTTAAATAGACGTATTCTACAATTACATGCCGCACATTATATTATAATATTTAAATCATTTTTAGTATTATAAACATATAGCATATATAAAAGATATATATTTAAACAAAAGAAGTTGATATTCTAAAATAACATATTAACCTTTTATATATAATTAAAACAAAATTTTTATCAAAGACAACATTAAAAATTAAATAAGATTAAAAATTCACTTTAATTACGATAGTACACAAAATCAGTACGATATATTATTTAAAAGTTACACTATTTTGTACGTTTTTAAACAATAATATAAACCAGCTGTGAATAAATAATAAATTATTCTATGTAATTTATCGCGCTGAATTTATGGCGCCAAAATACTGTATCTAGAGATTTTAGAAAGTAACTAAGTTAGTGAGAAACAAATGATATGATATTTTAGCATGGTTAAATATATAAGTACATATTAACAATGATCGTTGAATATATCAACTCTTACCTAAAAGACCCATTTTAGCAATTATATTAGTGTTATTAATATTACATATTTATTTTCACAAAATTATAACAAACAATTGCACGTTATCATTAATCCAAATGACCATTATACTTCGCGTTGTAATGCGCAATGAAAGCTTTAGAATAGTTTATGATGAATCTACAATGTCGTAAAGGTGAGTACTCAAAGAATACATCTGACAATTTTCGATAATAGTAATAGATTCATTTCATAAATATAATCCCTTAATTTTTATTATCGTAAAAAATAATGTGATCATATTAGCTTTTTACAATTAATAAAGTGTTTTTAATAAATCTTAAATTATACGGACCAATCAGAATGGAATATTTTTGTCCAATCAAATAAAAGATTATGGGGAACTTAAGAGCCCTCTATGAGTAATATTTAATTTTTAAAACTATAGTTGTGCATCAACCATCGATGCTAAGAGTGTTATGATTTAGTGCAGAAAATTTTATATTGTTTTTTGTTCGACCAACAAAAAATATGAATACAAAAGAAAAAGAAAAGTATATCGAAGAATTTGATTTTCCTCATTGCGATGAATCTTCTAAATATGAAAAAGTTGCGAAAATTGGCCAGGGTACCTTCGGGTAAAGTTTTTTCATTTTGTTGTTTCAATGTTTAGGTTGGGTTATGTGTATTCATTAAAACCGTTTAATATTTTTTATTTTTTATCGAATTATAGAGAGGTATTCAAAGCGAGGGATAAGAAAACTAATAAAAAATTCGTAGCTATGAAAAAAGTTTTGATGGATAACGAGAAAGAAGGGGTATGTATACAAAGAGAACATTCTAGATTCATCATTTTTTATTTTATGCAAAAATATCGAAAATCTTTAGGATAAGCATTTCTTTTTTTTTTTTTTACTACTAATAATTATTTAGAATATTGATACATATTTATATCAGAAAATATCCTTTTGCTTATAGTTTTCTATTTTAATAAAGTAAATGGATAAATACGCATCGACTCTTTGCAGTTGTAATATTTTTAGTACGAGTAACTTATTAGTTAGAATTACTTTTCCTTAGACATTAAAAGATGTAAGCTCAAACAATTATCACTGTATGAAACCTATAAAAATAATTTCGTTTAAGTTCTGTTAACTTCTATTAAATTCTATTTTTTTTTTTTTTTTAAATTTATATTTTTGGTTTTAATTTCATATTAAACAATGTTTTCATTTATATTAGTTTTAATATCAATTAAAGAATTAAAGTGCTTCATATCTGGAATATCCTGGACTTTGATTACAAAGAATTAAAATATATTAACAAATATATAAATGTTTATTTTATAGATTCATATAATTGCATGAATAAATAAATAAATAAATAAATGTATGGCAAAATAAATTTATTTCTGCTGTATAAACGAGTATCAGAAATGTATTATATCAATATATTTATAAATAGTTCTATATATTCAGATATTTTTATAAAGTATTAATAAATATGATTTTATTTTTTCTTTCAGTTTCCTATAACTGCACTAAGAGAAATAAGAATATTACAGTTATTGAAACATGAAAATGTAGTTAATCTTATAGAAATTTGTAGAACAAGAGGTAAAAAGTTTTCTTTTATCATTTTTCTTTCACTTTTTATATATCAATGATCGTATAAAATATAACTAGGAACTTTTGCAGCAACACAGTACAATCGATACCGCTCTACTTTCTACCTTGTATTTGATTTTTGTGAACATGATCTAGCTGGTTTGTTATCTAATGTAAATGTTAAATTTAGTTTAGGAGAAATTAAGAAGGTCATGCAACAATTGTTAAATGGCCTCTATTATATTCACAGTAATAAGGTAAGTTTGTGTACAAATGATACAACATGGATATATCAAATAATGAGAAATTCATAATTTATTATCTCTTTCCAGATTTTACATAGAGATATGAAGGCTGCTAATGTTTTAATTACAAAAAACGGTATACTAAAACTTGCTGATTTTGGTTTAGCAAGAGCATTTAGTGCTAATAAGAATGGTCAACCAAATCGTTACACAAATAGAGTTGTTACTCTTTGGTACAGGCCTCCAGAATTACTGTTAGGAGATAGAAATTACGGCCCACCAGTAGACTTATGGGGTGCAGGATGTATAATGGCTGAAATGTGGACAAGGTATGTATCTTAATTAACGAAATATGGAAGATACCTCAAATTAGTTTGTGTGTATGTAATGACAAGTGTGGATTTTATTCCAATTAATTTGTAGATCGCCTATAATGCAAGGTAATACGGAACAACAACAGTTAATATTAATTTCACAATTGTGTGGCTCTATAACGACAGAAGTTTGGCCAGGAGTAGAACGTTTAGAATTATTTAACAAAATGGATCTTCCTAAGGGTCAGAAGAGAAAGGTAAGCTGAGATAATTCAGGAAATAATAAAATATATATGATTTAAGATTATATTGCATTAATATTAATTTTAATTTTTAGGTTAAAGATAGACTAAAACCATATTTAAAAGATCCCTACGCTTGTGACTTATTGGATAAACTTCTTATTCTTGATCCTAGTAAAAGATATGATTCTGATTCTGCATTAAATCACGACTTCTTCTGGACAGATCCAATGCCTTGTGATCTAAGTAAAATGTTAGCCCAACATACGCAGAGTATGTTCGAATACTTAGCACCACCAAGAAGACCAGGTCATATGCGACATCCTCATCATCAAGTGCCAGGTGGTCCAGCAAAACCTAGTTCAAGTATGGCCGATAGTGGATATCAAGATCGAGTTTTCTAAATAAATTAATAGGAGCAGCATGTGTAATAATGAATGCGTCCCATAGCATTTTTATTTTTTAGTCCTTTTTATAAGAATATAATATATTCAATATTATTCATTATGGCCTGGTGGCCAAGTAAGAGGACTTGATTTTACAAAATATAAACATATAAACTCTTAATCTTATAACTCATAAATTAGTTACAGTCTTTTTTAACTTAAAATAAACTTAATCTAGTTTCGTTTAATACATTGTTCCTAAAAGGAACTCTTTGGTACTTTTAAACATACTTTAAACTTTAAAGTACGTTTGATACTTCATATCTTGTGACATGGTTTGTTAGTTTATATTTTATTCAAGTGATTCTGTTTCTATCATACATTTCTTTCAGTATTGTCCCTACTTTGTTTTCTTCGTTCGATAGCTTAAGAGTTCTACTCTTATTTGACTGTAACCACATTCTTCGTCATGTATCAAATACGCTTTCAACTTCTTTATTCCTATATGTAAATATTCTGATTTTCTCAATATCATTTTCGATCTTTGTCGTTCAGTTTTCATTTTTTCCTTTTAAATCTCTTTCATTATTTCTTTTATTTCATTTAGATCGTAGATCATTTCTTTTACACACGCCATTCTTTTTTTCTTGTCCTTTCTTCGATACTTCTTCTAACTTTGCAATCAGTATTGTAAAAAGTTTTGGACTCATGTGCGTCCTTCATTTATTCAGAACTTTTCTGACTTCTCCTATTTCTAATCTGTTTTCAATTTCTATGTAAATTTCTTTCGTTCTCTCAATCGTCTTTTCCTCTTCTTATTCCTGTTTTTATTATTAATTCTCTTAGTACTCCACTGTTTACTATATTAAATGTTCTTTTTAAATCTGTGAAAAATTTTTCCTCTTTTTTTGTTTAACTCTTTCTCTATCATATGCTATTAGATCTATATGTTTTCTATCGTACTTCTGTTTTTCCTGAACCCTGTTTGTATCTTTAGTAATATCCTTTTCTCTTCTATCTCCTCCTTTAGTCTGTCATTTAACATCATTATATATATTTTACACCCTGTGTTTAGTACTGTTACGTTTCTATAATTGCTGATTTCATCATAAGAATATAATGTATGATAACTTATACAAGAATGTAATATATGTATACATGTTAGCTATACCACTGCGTGTTTATCAAATGAAATTGCGAATAAAATTGTGAAGAAGTTGTTAAGTTATAAAAGTGTTACATGAAATTGAATGAAAAAATTGTATAAATTGTGTGTGTGTGTGTGTGTGTGTATATATATATATATATATACGTATGCGTGAGCGTGTCCATATAAATTTGTTATCTTTTGTACGTAATTATGCTCTGATAAATGCATTATTCTTTGTATTTATATTTATATATATACTCTATATAAACCTGTGCTCTCATATCCAAACAAAACGCACACACATATTCAAACGTAAGTTAAACGATGTTGTTTAAAGATCTATATAAATGTATAAAGTATATTTAAATTTATGGTTTTATTCTCTAACAATAAGACTCATCACAGTCCATAATCTGATGTACTAATATATAATCTCGCGTGTTGTTGTTGTATTTGTAAAAAGTCTCGTATGATTCACTGTATTATACGGATTGTCGGACTATTAATAATGAATCGAGATAAACGTTCGAATCTTCTCGGTTCTGATGTTTCTGTGTTCATCTTATCTTTTATGATAATAAAAGAAGATCTTGGATATGTACCTAGATACTATTAGAATAATATTACGAACAGTATCTATATTTTTAAGACAAGTATACAAAAATATATTCACAAATTTACCATTGTTGTTTATCCTTGAAATTACAATTGATTTTTATATACAATGTTTTTTTTATTTTGATTTACATTCAATTATCCCTTAAAAGTAATTAAAATGAATATCTCGGATAAAGTAATAATTGCAAAATAAAGAATAATTCTTTATCCCATTGATAGATTACCAGCGATTGATAATATTATGTGAAAAATGTATGAAATTCTTGTTTATCGTCAAATACGAAGTAAAAGCACAACGTGAAATTAATAAATGATCTTTCCAAGTTTTCAATCTCATTTTCAAATAAGTTCTATGACTGAATAATACTAAATTATTACAATGCCTTTGCATTGCATAGATTAGATGATAAAGTATGTATCACAAAAGGTTTCTATTAATCGTCGTCATTGAGAAATTGATCCAATGGATTAGGACCCATCCTCTTTGGCTTGCTTGTAGATGATTTTTCCGGATTTTCAGCTAATAAATATATTATTGAGACAATAAAAAAAAAGTTATCATATGTTAAAAGAAAAGATTTTTGATACAAAAACTTACATGTTACCGAATGTTGAGCATTCAGGCAGCTCAACCATTCCGTCATACTGATTCTTCTGTCATTATTAATATCACAATACCTAGGCAATTTTTTACCACATTTACGAAGCAACCTATTGTTGGAGACCATGATGCGAAAACTCTTCCATTCTTTTCTTTCTAAAATCTATTGGTAACATTTCATTAAGTTAAACATACGTTACCATCGGCGATGTATCACGAAGAATAATAAATAAAAAACGATTACACACCTTATTCTTGTTTTTATCGAGCATTACAAAGTGCCATGTGGCTACTTGTTCTTCTTTGGAAGCTTGCCAATTGGCTGTTATCTCGCTCGAATCCGTACTAGACGCTTTCATTTTCTTTTGCATTAAATCCATCAAGTCTCGTAGGAAAATTTGTTTTTTCAATTCGGGACATCCTAATTAAAAAAGAAAGAAAAACGACTTGAAATAAATCGCAATTGTATTGTTAAAAAAAAAAAAAATAAAAATATATACCCTTCATTGGTCTGCTAGGTGTGGGTGCTGGATTACAATTTGGTGTACTGTCTTTCGAAGATGTTCCAGGTATAGGTTTCCCTGTATCTTGATAAACGCACCAACAATAACCGGAATAACATTGTACTCGATGGTATCTACCATCGGGTGTACATTGTGGTATATAAAATTTTTCTTGTGAATTTTGTCTTTGATCTTCCAACACCGATCGCCTATCCGATATACAGTCAGTCGCTGATGCATTATCAAAATTTATATTATTAAAATTAAACAAAAGGAAAAAGATAAATGCGTGCTCGAGAAGAAACGTACCATCGTTTTCTTCTTTGGTATCGGCTGGATTATCGTTAAACGTAGGCCTTGAATGTACAGGCGAGGAATTACCTTTGAGTACTGAAATAATGTGAATCAAGTTGTAGAAATATATAGTATATTAGAATTTAATGGACTCAACACTTTTTTGTTAGTCGTTTGTTATTTTGAACAAATTACATATTTACATATTTACATGGAATTTATTACGACTACAAGTCGCAATAAATTGCCTGGATTATCGTTCGTAAAAAATGTTCATTTTTAAAAAATGCACAAAAAGGATATATATATATATATATATATATATATATATATATAGATCCAAATGAATGTGGAGATAATGTAGAGAATTTCATGAAATTAATATCTATTATTACGAGTGATATTCGAGAAGAGACGAAAAAAGAAATGCGATAATATTACCCCAAAGGACATTACAGGACTGAAACTCACCTTGATCAGTGGCCTGTGTCCTCTGGTCCTCGGGGACCTCGGGAGGATCTGCTGCGGAGTTCAGCGACAAGAACAAACGTACTAAATGATAACAATGATGTCACTCAGCCGACCGGCTTTACCTATATATGTACAGTTTGCTTTGCGTCATTCGCGCACCATTGCTCAAAAGCATAGCAGCAATTCGTAATTTATAAGGGGTAAGGGGTTGGTGGAGGAGGAGTAGAACAGAAGAAGAGAAAGAAGAAGAAGAAGACATAGTAAAGTCGCATGCACGCACGGATCATGCTATACGCATATTTTTACTTTCATTTTGTTCACTTTGCGATCGTGCAACCCATCGTCTTCGACGAAACAATGTATACGATGAAACATTTTATATCCAAATCTTGACAAATAAAATGATATTTTTAATGATTATTAAAAATTTCCTTTTCGTTCGCGCCCCTTATCGTTCTATTTCAATCTCTTTTCTCAATTTTGTCTCGACCTCAAAATAAGGTATTTATCGACGAAAGACCTCGCGTGGGTGTAAAAACTTGAGACGACAACGAGAAGAGAAGAATGAGGAGGATAGTTTTAAACAGGCGCGTATTACACGAAGTCAATTGCTTCAATTCCTTCCAAAGCGAGAGCAGCTACATACGTGTGGGCAAACTTCCTGCAGAATTTGCGAATATTAAACCTTAGCGACGAACTATCTAGCGGGTCTCGCGTTTACGATATATCCTGTCTCGGAACGGCATTCTTAATTTACGACGCGACTTAACGTTAACAACTTTAGTCTTATCCCTCGTTGACAGTCGATACGCGTATCAACGTAGGTTCTTGCATGTTAAATAATGCATACCGAAGATCAATGAACCGCCAAGTAAACGAAATCACATTTTCCATTTTACATCGTGCTGGTATCAATAGAAGCTTTCAAGCAGATTAGAATTAGAAATGAAGCATGATATGTATATGAAAAGAAACATGCATGCACATTCCGAGCCTGCCTATCCTATCAACGGGAATTATTTTTTTCTTCCTCATTGTTGCACATGTGTCGTAATAAAACAAACTTTCTTTTATTTTCACGAAGCTAAGGAGAAGGAGGATTATCTTGACAACGCAAACTGTATCACAACAATTCTCTGTTTTTTTTTTTTTTTTCTTTTCTTTTTCTTTATCGCATACTACTTCGAATATTTCGATACAAACATGCGAGACGAAGAAAATATATATAAAGTTGTGTGTGTGTGTGTGTGTGTGTGTGTGTATGCATATCTCTATTTTTAACAGAGTACGATAGGAAGAGAAAAATGTCGAAAGGGAGAAGGTTTAAACATCCTATCAGTGAAACGATCTTTTCTTTGTATGTCCAGCATATCAACGAATGAATCTTCACATCCTAAGTTCTATCGTAATTAGCTAATTGTAAGACATGACGATGTTCAACGATAAACTTTTAAGATTTCTTTTTTAGTCAAGGACGAATATGAGAATGACAGTCTTTTCTTGATAAAGCGTAAATTTATGTTCTTGCTTAATGATTAATTACCGTACTGCACTTAAGGATCTCGTTACCGTCCACATGAAAAATGATCGTAGTTCGTTTTTCTTTTTCTTTTTTGTTTTTCTACCACGATCGGTCCAAAACGCAGCAGTATAATCGCCCGACGATTTTTCCGACGATGATAATATTTCACCCAACTGGCCAATCGTCGTCGTATTCCTCCTTCTCCTGATCTTCTTTTACCCCCATCACCTTCTTCGTAGAGGTGCACGTTAATCGTAATTTCAAACATATATTATTAGATCTTTGTCGAAATAGCAGAATATACAGGCTGTTTACTTTAACTTGTAATGTTGCAATATCTCGTGATGGACCGAACCTATCAAAAGAATGTTTTTACAAATATTGTTCGGTATATCATCATATTATATAAATTATTTGCAATTCTGATCAATAAGGAAACACCCTGTATGTATATACATATGTATTAGCTAGATTCTTTTTTTTTTTTTTCCATAGCAATTCTATACGAGTTACTAACTTCTTTATTCTTCGAAGAACACCTAGCCGATGTCAAGTTTAAGTAGAAGTAGTATTTGAAGTTGAATCTTCGATCAATTAATACGACAACGCTGATCGGAACTCTTACTGAAATCATAATGAAAATAAAGAATTTTGTAATTTATATAATTTAGGATTAGTATTATAAAAAATGAAAACAAAAAATACCTACCTCTTTCGTCGTGACGTGTTTCCTGTTTCGTTTCTTCATCTTCTTCGCATATTGTTCCAATATTCCTGTCATTTAATTATCAGTTATCTCAACCACGTATCATCCCTTTGAAGATAGAGATGATTCTAATAACGATAACGATACTATCATTCTGTACCTAACTACCCATAATTATGAAAGAAAATATCATATGCAAAGGTAACGAGATCCTCCTTTTTCCATTTTTTGTTTATCTAAAGAACAATGCGATCTAAAACACGGGTGATAACAAATTGACAAAGTAATGGAAATACTAAGTATTAAAGTTTCAATATATACTATAGAGATATGCTGGACACCATTGTATTTCTTTTGTCAAGAAACATTCACATTTAATTTACTAACTTCTGACGAAGTCTACGATTATGAAACCATTTAAGTAATGTACTTCCTGATATAGCAAAGGATAAATGTCTAAAGAAAGATCAAACTTTGCTCTCTTGCAGTTTCGTATTTCGAATAGTAACGTGATTATATACCAATAGAATGATTCATCATGCGTGCGTGACTAATGCGAGGAAGATTTCGACCATCCATTTAAGAGAAAGTGAGAGAAAGAGAGAGAAAGAGAGAAAAAGAAAGAAGGAGAGAGAGAGAGAGAGAGAGAGAGAGAGAGAGAAAGATGGAGAGAAGAAAAAATAAAATAAAATAAAATAAAAGAACAAAAGAACTCTTCGCTTGCAAGCATCAAAATGAAAACGATAATGAATTTTTAGAGAACCCATCGATGATGACAGGTTGAAAAAAAAAAGGTGGAATCGTGCAGAGGATATTCCACGATTGCTCAATGCGCTTTAATCGGCCCGCATTCAGGACAAATCCGTAACGACAGAATGATAAGAAGAAAAAGATGAAGATGAAGAAGAAGAAGAAAAAGAAAAAGAAGAAGAAGTTGAAGAAGAATAAGAAAAAGAAGAAAAAGAACTAGGTAAAAGGTGGTACGTGTAAAGGACTTACGAGTGAAATCGTTGGCCAGGCAAGCACCCCATTCTTGCCTCGAGAGTTTGAGATCTCGATTGAGATCGCAAGTTCGGGCGAACGTGCGTGCACATCTTTTAGGTCTAACTGCTTTTTTAGCAAGCTTTCGAAGTTCCTTGTATTCTGCTCTGTCCAAATAACCATCTCCATCTTTGTCTAAAGTAGCAAATTTCCAAGACAATACGCGTTCCACGTTTTTGTCACCTGCGAACGAACGAACGAACGAACGAACGAACGAATAAATGAATGAATGAATGAATGAGATATTCGAAGGTACAATAATTAAAAAAAAAGAAAAAAAAAAAATTAATGAATTCAATAAATTATTGACTTACCAGTCGCTGATATATTCGCTCGTTTATATTCGATCCTAAAATTCTCTATGAGATTATTATTAAACTTGGATTTTTCAAGACGATCACATGTATTTCGATGTCTACTGCTATACTGTCTTCGTTCCTTCCAATTAGAGGAACGTCTTCTCTGTCCACTCCTAGTAGCAACGGCTGATCTGGAAGCGAGTTTCTCGCATCTCGGTCTTTGGTGCCTCACCGAGGTATCCGGCAGTGGACGTCCTTGCAATGTTACGCACCAGCAAAACCCGGTCTCCATGTGGCATTGCACCGGCGCATACGTACCATCTGGCCGGCAAACCGGTCGTGATCCCACTCGTGACGATAGTCTCGCCGAAAAGCATGGCGGCATTTCTAAACAAATTCGTTAACGTTTTTTATTCAAATACATATATACATAGATATTCGCGGAAGAGCTCGCGATATGATGTTATCTTCCTCGTCGATTAAAACGTATTTCGTTGTATATAATTATTGACAATTTATTCTTTCTTTAAAAGAAAATCAATAATATGATCGTGTCTCAAGCAATGCTAATGCTGTGTTGCTACCTTTCTACGAGTTTATTTAACTGAAAGTCGAATAGAGTCAAAGGAAAAACAAAACGAAAAAAATAAATAAAGAAAAAAAGGAAAAAGAAAAGAAAATAAAAAGGGTTCACGTGTGACCATCGATAATTATACTTTTGTAAGGATTCAACTCGTCGATCTCAGGAGGATTAATCGAAATACCTGTTTCACCCGAAAAGCTTTTTACGGACAAATCCAGTACACACGATGACGCAAACTCGTCCGATCGTTTCTCATCATCCCTCGTAGTTTTCTATATTTAACTATGATCGTGTAAATGTGTAACTAACTAACATTTTCAATGTTATACGAACCTGGACAGGGTCCGGTGTGTTTAATTAGGACAGATACACCCTGGCACTGCTTCGAAATGACCTGACACTGACTAGGATACGTGACACCGTCGCTTCCACATACCGGCGCACTTTTATCGTCATCCATCGTGCACTCGGCTATTCTCCTCCGGCATTGTTCCTACGATAATAGAATTATAAACGAAAACGCACATCCAAATCTGATCTTCTCTCAATCTTCTACAATTAATTTCTATACGTCACTCTAATTGATTGAACAATTTTAGATCGAACTAATCGTTCTTGAATTTATTATTCGTTATAAAATCAATCAATGTAATTCATGATTGATGTTTTCGCAAAAAAAGGAAACAAAAATAATCGTAAGCTGTCTCATACTTAACCGAGGAGTTTCGCATACCATTGAGCACGTAAAACGAAAGGAACGGAAGAAAAAAAGAGGAAAAAGAGGAAACAAGAAAACGAAGAAAAGGATAAATGCTGACAGAGAGTAGCTGGCAGTGAGTATTCGGAAGGAACTGTTTGTACGTACTATAGGAATGCATCAACGTGCGTGTGTCGTGAAAAGCAACAAGAAAGAGAAAAGGCCTCGTAAGACATTGGCTGTCTCCAAACAGGTTTCTTAGACGCTTTCTGTACCTGATGCTCTCCGCACCGCACCGCACCGCACCAAACTATACCGTATCGTACCGTACCGCTGCGGGGTTCACGGTCTCGCATCAATTATTATTTCTGTCTCATCATCATCATTACTTCTTTATCTTACTATATATTATAGAAAGAGAAAAATAATTCATGAAAAACTATAGTAAAGAAATTCTTTCTTACTAATTCATACACGATTTTACTTTTTTATAGCGAATATATCAAATAGACATTTGTCGACCTTCGAATCTTTGAGAGTATATTCCCAAAAGAGACGTTTACATTTGTTTGGTAGAAAAAAAAAAAAAAAAAAGAAAAAATTCTTTGGGAGTCTTGACTTTTAGACTCGTTAAAAATAAAAAAATCGATAGGTCTTCGACTGTATGAAAAATTTAATAATAATAAAAAAAAAAAAAAAAAAAAAAGGAATAAAGAGAAAAAAGAAAAGAAGATAGGCGGAGAAAGTAAGTACCGATTATATGGAATTCGGGGACATAACTGTACGAACGTGTTTTCGTTATCGAGTCGAAGCAACGAACGAAAAGGCAATCAAAATAGAATACATTAAAAAGTATTGAGTTACTTCTCTTTCTCTTTCTTTGATTTCGTTGTAAAACATACGCTAACAATTTATAAACAATCGATTGAAGTGGAACGACTAGCTTTCATATGGTTTTATCATAATTAATTTGATATCAAGAGAACGTAGAGCAATGTTATAAATAACGACGAGTTTCTCTTAACGAGAATAGAAAGAGAGAGAGAAGAAGGATCGCGAAGTCGAAGATTAAGATATCAATACGGAAATTGATTGAACTCATAATTTACTTGACGCGTACGACGACGATGGTAGGAGAACGTGTTTCTAAATGGCAATAAGCCTCTTATAATATCTTACGATTCGATTATATTTCACAAGCTGATTTTATTCGCGCACATTTATTTCTAACGTAAATAGAAGTTTATTCGTCGAAAAGATAATAACTACTAAGGAGGTTTTATGTAATTCAGTTATCATTCGGTCGTCGGTACGAACGAACGAACTTACGTACGTATATATATACATATACATATATATATATATATATATATATACATATATAAATATATATACATACATACTACATAAGCCTCGCGCTTAATCACTACCAGAGACGTACAAGGCGCCTATTATTAAATGTAAAACACGCTCTTTAAATGTTCGATCAGCAGTTAGAGGTACCGTCTTTTACCTTTCTTTTAAACTAATAACAAGATCGTTAGCAAACAAAGGACTTCTTGTTTCACACATGATAGGATAAAATATTTTCTTGCTTTAAAATTGTTATTAGCTATATATGTATGTATGTATGTATGTATGTATGTATGTATGTATGTATATCGTAGAATGATAATTTATTTAACGTTCGCGCATAATTCGTTCCTAATTACACGTAGATCCGATAAATATGATAGGTAAAGCGAGAGATATTTATCTTAGTTCGATATAACCGAGCGTAGTATCTCGTCGAAAACGTGTAACGAGTTTAGTCCTATCTCGAAGATGTACAAAGCATATATCATTAAACAGGAGGACAAAAAAGAAAAAATACTTTGAGCTTTAATCTGGCCGCAGATATTTGCCTTACTTTTCTGCTCGCAATCAGTGTAAATAAAACGCGTACTTGCACGTCGTGCGTTAGAACGTTAAAAGAGAGAATGTTGTAATCTTATAATAATTTTCATACATACGCCTCTCTCTCTCTCTCTTTCTTTTTCTCTTTCTCTGTCTAATAAAACGTTCCTACATTTCATACATTAAAGATTATTATTTATTTTGCATAATCATCTGTTTTCTTAGATATCACTACTTTCAACACACACACCGACATATATATATATATATATCATTTTTAACATCGAACATTCTGAAAAACTATTTGATCGATTCAATAGTCATTCGAAATGACTGTAAGACGTTTGTGTGCTGCGCACATTTAGCACAACAGATATCACCGCTTGAGAGCACGATAAGTGTACAAGTTATGCATTGCATAGAATAACGGCTTCAATTATCTGAGGCGAATAGTCGACGGCGAATTTGCAAATGCTTTCTTTTCTTTTCTTTTCTTTTTTTTTTTCCCAAGCTATTAATTGAAACGTTAGAACGATCTAATTGTTCGATGACTGTTCGTCTATCTTCGCGATGAATCCTTTAAAAAAGATATCGTCAAATTTCGACAATAATCATCGAACTAATAAAAGAAATTTTCATAATACCTTAGCGGAAATGATTGAATTAGCGGCGACATAATGTTGAAGGAAGATCGAAAGTACGGCGAGGCGAATCGTCAGCATCAGCATCGTGTCCTCGAAGGCAGATGATCGCGCGTCTTCGAGGTCGATCAGGATCAGAAACACTATTCCGACGAACACGCACGTGCACGCACACGCTCAAATGCATTCACTCGTTCCTGTACTCCTGCAGACATATGCTATCCTCTTATTCATTATTTTGTCTATCACTGGACACGCGAATAACTAACAGACAGACACTCCCTCTCTTTCTTTCTTTCTTTCTTTCTCTCTTTCTCTCTCTCTCTCTCTCTCTCTCTCACTCTCTCTTTCTCTCGTTCTTTTTTTCCTATGTTATATGAAAAATAAAATTTAACGATTTTTCATCAAGAAATATATCTATTTATATTATCTATATATAAACTTTGTCACTTTTTAAATTCGAAAATGATTCACTGCTCGAGATTTGAGTCGATGTGACGACAAGTAAGCGTAAGATCGGTACTTAACGGGACCATCGCATGCCTATTCGTGGCAAGTGCTGTCGGGCGACTAACACTTGCCACTTGCTTACTGCCGGAGTAACCTGTCCCGGCTTTCAACAGCGACGGCTATTTTCCTGTGCTTGCCTGCCTGCCTGCCTGCTTAACTTGCTTGCTTGCTTGCTTGGTTAGTTGCTTGCCTGCTTGCTTGCTTGCTTGCCTGCCTGCCTGCCTGCTTGGCCCGGCCTACCCTGGCCTGTCCTGTCCTGTCTGCCCGCCAGTCTGCTTGCCTGCATGCCTGCCTGCATGCCTGCCTGCCTCTAAGCTCGTTCTTCGTACCGTTCGACACACCGATCCAATTACCTCTCTTTTACCAGCTGCCAATTCTGTTTGCCAATTGGAAAAGAGTGACGAATGATTTTCCAATGAATTCGACCTTCCAATGTGCTTTTGTTTCTTTTAATTTTTTATGTTTCCGTTCAAGTATATGAGAAGTTAATATATAATAATATTATATGAATTTATATTAAAAATAATATATATGTGTGTGTATATATATATATATATAAATCCATATAAATGATCTCTATAAATAAGAAAATAAACTTACGATTGATTAAGCAAGGAATTCTCGGTAAACATTTTTTAAAATTCGCGATCCATCTTGAAATTTATAATATTCGAAGCATGGATAACCTTCGGGCAGATGCGTTTCACGGTCAATCTTTTTTAAGGAAATTATTTTATTCTCTTCGTCTTCCGATACGTTCCAGATGTTACGAAAATATATAGTAGTATCCATATCGGTTTTTCTTAAAATCGACGAAGACCATATGCACGCGTGTACCTAAGAAGATAAATGAACCAGTAATACTTCCGTGAAATTCATTGTGCGAGTGAATAGAATTGCTTACAATAGTATTAGAAATTCGTGAGCACGAATTTATCGCATCGAAGATCACGCTACATGCTCTGGCTATACGCATCTTTGTTTTTTCTTCACAATAGTCTGGTTTTTTTATTGCGTCATCTTCAATGTAATGATCTATGTCGTCTAACAAAACTATAGTAGGTAATGAAACGAACGTGTGTAATTCTGCTAGCTGTGTTACCAAAGATTTATAATCCGATAGATATCTACAAATTCATCGATCGAAAAATTGAATATTTTTACATAATTTATTCTAATTATTTCAAAAAAAAAAAAAAAATATATATATATATGTTTTAGAAAAAGTTATTTGTAGTTAATTGTAATTTGGAAAAAGAAATTTGTAAGTAAAATTTCATTTTCACATGTATATATATTTTGTATATATAAATATATCACTTATATTGTCACTTCAAAAAAATTTGTAGTTATAAGCTTGAATTGAAATAAAAAATTAAACTTACACAAACGTAATCAGTTTATAAGTGAAGTATGTCGAAGGGTTACTTTCGTGACAAGAGGAAGGAATTTGTTGTAAAGGTATTGGTGTGATATAAAAAACACGACGACCTTCTTCTGCCCAATAAATGGCTGCCTGTTAAATGATACAATTTAAATACTATGCTTTTCTTTATAACTTATAATATAAATAAATTTATAGTATTTGATGGAAAAAATATCTCTACTTATACTAAAATATTTGATGTATGTAACGTTCACAGATTGTCGATACAATATCCTTACTTATATATTAAACTATATATCTTCTTCCTCTTATTTATATATTTTTTATATATTAACACCAAGTAATATGATTTACATACCTCGTATAAGAATGTCTTGCTTAATTCTGCTGGTCCATGTAATAGCGTTGTTTTGAGATTTTGTTTTGTCGCAAACATAATATCTTTATTTGACATCTAAATAAATCAAATATTCAAGAACAATATAATGTAGAAATATTCAAAAATACTAAAGTATCTTTTACAAGTAATGAAACAGTAATAAATAAGTTACATCAATGTACAAAATATTAATCATTTCTATGTAATCATATAAAATAGTTGAATAAATAAAAAAAGAATAAAATTTATATAATCAAGATAATATGAAAAATTTTTTGTTAGATTAAGTAATATATAATCATGATCACACACAACACAACATAACCAACAATCGATAAAGATATTTATAAAGTTATTAATTTAGTAACCTCACTTTTATCTACACTTTTACATTACTTACATAGCACTGTAATGACACGTTTAGAACACTTTCTTTTTTTTTTTTTGTAATAAAATAACGATAAAGCACTGTAAAAATTAATGTGTAAAATTACGAAAAGAAGAGTATACGGAACACATACGAGTTATGACTTAAAGAAAAAACCCGCGAATAACAGAGTCAAAAGAAATACACAAAGAAAAAAAAAGTTAAAATCTGAATGATAAATCTCACGTTGATATAAAATCAATAATAAATCTTTTTGTATGTTTTACGTAAATTTGATAATAAATAATACAAAGTTATTATGTATTTTTGAAAATTATAATCAAATCATTACGAGTATGATTCTTTTGAAATATAGAAGTAACTTTAGTTTATCACGTGATCTCTTTCAAACCCGAGAGAGAGAACGGAAGTTTGTTTAACAGATAATAAGCAATTACGTTGTAATAATGTAGTATGTGTATACACATATACATTCTATAATGATTTACACACTGTCAATCGAATATGCACATAGTAATAACAATAGATGACAACGCCCACGATAAATTTCCGAGGCAAGCCCTATTAATCCGTCTCTTCGAGTAGATCGTAAGAGACAAAGACGAAGAGTGTATTCGTGTCAATGTATGTATATAGGGTAGAGCGAAAATTTTTTATCATCAATAACGTCTTATTTTGAAAGTTATATCGAATAATTTTTCAAATAAAATATGCGTACTATTAACAATTAATATTTACGATAAGCGAGAAAACTTCTTGATCGACGTAGTACTTTCAAAACTTTCGAATTACCATACAAATTTTAAATGATATCAATTAAAAAAAAAGTCCATCATAAGAATGTGTTTTGTCATTATAAATATTTCAGTGAATAACAAATGAATATCGTAATACGTTCTACGAGTTTTATATTTTAAATAAATAATATGAATTTTAAATGAGGGAGAAATTATTCGGTAAAATTTGTAGTAAAAAAAAAAAAAAATTTTGAAAATGACAAAAGTTAATTTTTCACCCTATATAAGGAAATGTAAAGCGATGAGTATTATACTGTATTGAAACGACATTACTACCATGACTTTTCTGCTCGATTGTGTTTCACTCAAGAAGGCGATCTCGCGTAACGTATTACGACGTTCGATCATCTAAAGACTAGACAAACCCATGTACTATGATCTTGCCTATAAAAGATGTTGCAAAAGTAAGTGAGCCTTAGTAGTACTTACAAAAGAGAGATGTCAACATCCAAAAGTAGTTCTCTTTTAAGACTTAATCAAGAAAGTCGGCATATTACCGACGATTGGCAAACTCGCGAAACCGATTCGGAAATAAGCGACAATGATTTCATCACGAAGGGTGCATTCCTTTTAACACCTAGCCATGACTTCAATATAGAAAAAGCAGCGGCCATTTGTGAAAAAATGAACTTCCGGTAAGAATGAAAATAATAATTACGAAAAAGAAAACTTTTTTTCTTTAACGATTATAGATATGGTATTAATTCTTTTCCTCTTTTTTTCTTTCTTTCTTTTTTTATTTCATGAGTGGATCGTTTCATTTCTTTAATCAAATATTTTAACGTGTCAAACGATCAATGTGGTTATTCATTTCGCGCGTTTATGAAAATAAAAGACGATCGTTTACCGCGATCTTTAATAGCGCCATATTCAAAAAAAAAAAAAAAAAAAAAAAAAAATTAAAGAAAAGAAAAGAAAAGAAATGTTCAAAAAAAGAACATATGAGAAACATCAAAATCTTATTATCAAACGTTTCAGTGGAGCATTTTCTTTAACAAAAACAGCTACTGGAATACTTTTTAAATTTAGCAACACTGATGATTATCATGCAGTGTACAAGAAAGGTTTTCACAAAATAACTGGTGCACGTTTTTACAAGAAGGTAAAACTTGTACAAGTTTATACTATATATAAGACTATTTTTCAAAACTAATAATAATTTTTACTGTAGATTGCTATACCATGTAGACCAGCAAAGACGTTTACCGTATACGTTTTAGATGTGCCAGAGGAATTACCAGAAGATGATATCAGACATGCTTTATTTAAATATCGTTCCATAGTGGAAGTAACAAGGGTACCTTTAGCCACTGGAACTGTTTGTAAGTTTAAAAAGAAACCTTCTTTATCGTTTGTAGAAAAGATTATTATGTTATTTCCAAGCTTTAAAATTTTTATCTGATGATTTAGTAAAAGCCATCAATGATAGATTAAAAAATGAAGCGCAAACTGTAAATGAGCCAGCAACAATATACACAGGACCACCTGTTATACGAGTTACCCTTGCCAGTTTGGAAGAAACTACTATATTGCTTAGTCAAGGATTAGATTTTTACGGAGCAACTTATTTTCCTACTGACACTCCATTTACTTCATCACAATCTCTTGTAAAATATAAAAGCAACAGGTTAATAAACTATATCTGTGTAAGTGCGAAGATATCATATTTAATATTTTCTAAATATCTATTTATTTTAGATGGAATGAACTTTCATCAGTCTATCCTGGCCAAAGAGTTAGAGATTTACTACCAGTCTTTGATAATACTGGCTTCGATAAGATTCCACCACCTACGAGTCGTATGATAAAACCACCAAAAAATTGATATAAGAAAAATAAAAGCATTTTTGATATAATTTTGCTTTGATGTTAATTAAGTCTCAATAAATATAATAAAGACAAACAAATTAAATCGTTCTTAAGTTTTTTGTTTTGTTTTTTTTTGATTTTTTTTCTTTTTCTTTTTTTTTTTTAAATTTTTTACTGTCTTTTTCTACAACTAAATGATATTAATACAGGAATAGTCGATTAAATACTATAGGTTGTATTTTAATATTTTCGTGTGTGCCAGTTGCATAAGCAACGGAAATAATTTTAAATAACTGCATATTATCCTGCTTTGCTCTTTGTGCAAGCAGCTATTTTGTGAGTTTATGTGTAACATAGTCAAAGATATGTGATCGAAGTAATAGGACTAATTATCCTACTTAATTTCATCTTTCTTCTAATGTGTATAAAATATATGATATCGGCATATAAATCTGTATAAGAGCTACGATAAGAACTGGTGATTTTGAAATTTCGTACTACGTAATGTGACTTTTGGTTTTACGCTCCTTTGTTTATAATTTCACCTGCATGATTTTTCTTTTTAGTTTTAAAAATATTATATAATACAACTAGATCCATAACAAAAAATAGATCAAGAAAATCAAGTCATCTTAAAGATGCTTGAGATGTAAAAATTCATTAATTGATTGAATTGAAATATATTTTTAAAAACACCTATGTAATAAATTTTTCTTTTATCGAAATATGAAGAATAGTTGCATTATATAATCACCTAAAAATAAAATGTAGAGATAAAAAGGTTCACATCTATATCTTTTTAGAGATTCTCTTTAAAACATACACACTTCCTCGTATAAAGTATACTTTTTAAATTAAGTGCGCAAGGAATATATAATTAAGTAATAGATAATGACACAAAAGAATCTTCATGTATCTTATACAGAAGATAATTCTAAAAACATATGCTTATCTTTCAGTAAACAAAGCATAAGATGTAATATATAATAAAATATAATCATAACAAAATCTTTTCAATCACATATTATCGCGTTTCAATAGCAATCTTAAACTTTAAAGTACTAGTACAGTACTAGACTTTAAAGTCTACATTAGAGCAGATATTTCTTAATAATTTTCACGCAACCATTGTTTTTATTATAATACTTTTTTAGACTTAGAATATTAAAAAATTTTATCACATTTAATGTGGATTTTTGGAAACATTTTTAAAAAACATTTAGTGACGAATCGATTGCTATTGCAATCGTTATAATATTACGAACAACGTATTTCTATCGTTTGCTTAAAAATGGAAATTTATCACACATGTTACCTCTCTCTCACTCTCTCTTTTTTTCTCTCGATGTGTGCGTTCGTGTGTGACTTATATATCAAGATCGAATATTAAGTCATTTTTGAATTCAGCTTGATCTGAATTTTTAACCGCTGTTTCGTTCGTGTCTTCTGTGCTTTCCTCTTCGATGCTACTTTTACGTTTTCCCGAAAGTATTTTTTTAGATTTTTTCAATTTCTTAATTTTAATATAAGCCGATTTCTGTTTACCCGAATGTTTTTCACGACTCAAAATGGATTTCACATTTTCAGAAATTTCTGTTTCTGGTGTTGCTTTCGGAGTAATCTTATACTTATCACGTTCTTCCGTTTCAGAATTTTCGCTTTCGCTTAATTTACGTTCGTGAGCGCGTTTCTTGTTTCGCAATTTACGTTGATTCTTCTTTCGTTGACCAAGAATGCTAGAGTTAGATCTGCAGAATTATATTTTATTATTTATCATGTCCATTTTATTCGTCTCTAACGAGTTCTCTGATAATGTGACATTACCTGAATAATTGTCGAGATACAACGTTGTTAAATCGTACAGTCTTTTTCAGACTACAGCACTCTGACTCCGATTGAGGGTCGTGAATTGAACTGCATGAAAAATCTGCAGAAGAAATAGCTACACCATTTTCGTCTGCACTCGATTCAGATACAGAACGTGAAAAATCATGAGTACGATGCGATTTTAATATCCCTTTCGACATACTACCACTACTACTTGGTAATTCGTCTCCGCTACTTTCCGAAATCGATCTTGACTTTATTATACCTTTCCTATTTTGACTCACATTATGCTGTTCGTCTTCTTCATGCTCGTCATCAGAATCCAACTGATTCGAGCGAATATTTATGATGACAGATCTATCTTCTTTTTGAACATCGACTTCTACTGGAACCTCAGTATCTTTCTCCTCTGTATCCTAGGAGTATATGTTCAATGAATCATTCAAATGTATATGTAATATAACGAGATTTAATTGTCTTACCATTAGCTCCTTTAATCTATTTTTGAATGACAAGGTGCCTGACAATTCTTTCCTTTCCATGAACTCTTCATTAACACCGACAAAATAATAAGATACATTATCAGAATTATTTAACTTAATACTAAATACAAGATTATTATCCCATGGTTCAATGACAAGCGAATCTTGTTCTATAGAACATTCTTCTAACTTAAAACATAAAGAATAGTGCTGTGGGAAAAATCCTGCACCCACTGAAGCAAGTAAAATATGTATTCCTATGTTATTTTCTAAGATTCTATGTTGTATGGAATCTGGGTCAACATTCTTAACATTGACTGTAAAAGCTATTTGATTGTCATACATATTACAGGCAAATGATGGCAGTGTATATTTTATATCAGCATTCATAAAGGGCACTGTAGTTTCTAGTGAATTAGTAGTAGTCCGCAACACATTGTCATCTGGAGTTTCACTGGTATTTGTTGATATAGTTGTTGAATCCATTGGAATAGTTTTTTCTTCTAACACTAAATTTGAAAGGGAATCACTCATAGTTGGCTCCATGGTAAATAAATTTTCACTTAATTCGTTGGATACAACAGGTACAAAGCTATTGCTATCACTATCCACATCACTATCTTCTTTCTGCGTTTCTTCTAACATCACTGATTTACGAATGACTGGTAATACTACTGTTAATTTTTTATATTTAGGATCAAACTTGGCATTACCATGATCTCCGTCAACGCTATATGGCAGAGGTAATTGTAAGAAATACTTGGCTGGTTTTTCGCTCTTCAAGTAAAGAGAGCGTTCTTGGATATCTAGCATAGCATCAGTTGCCTTTCCTAATAAAGGCAAATCTATAACGATAACTAATTTTTTAGGAATAGTTGCATACATCTTTGCGTCTCTACTGTCAACAAAATCTTCCATGTCAATATCCGTTTGATGTTTTATCATGAATTTTGGAGCGACATATTCCTCGGTCTCTGTTTCTAATTTAGAATCATTGTTCTTATAATAAATAGTTTCAGGTGCTGCGCGTTTTGGCTTCTCCTCTTTGTATTTAAAATGTTGCTCACGACTCTCATCGTAACTGGACATTAGTTTCTGATAAATTTCCGGGTCCATATCTAATGACTCTTTGGGCGATTCTTTCGACTGTTTCCTAATCACGCTTGGATGAGAGATGCCCTTGAAGTTCATTTTAGGAAATTTAAGATTCTTCCTATCGAGCTTTACCTATAAACACGATAAATAACAACTGACAAACCGAGTCAAAATACATTGGTCAAATCTTGGAAATACTAACCTTAAAATTACCCTCTACACCATCCATCGCAGTGTTATTAACGATGTCACGGAATCTAGTATTCTTCGATGCGAGGTAAATCGTGTCAGGATGAAACACAACATCGAAAACCAAGCAACGAACGTTCTTTTTATCAAGGTCATCGCGAGGAGGTATCAGGGTATAAGGAATTGACCATTGTAAACCACGGTGACCATCCTCGTAGGAAGGATGACTCGTAGGTCGTGCGACAATGTCACTTTTACTAATATTTAAAAAACATTTCTTCTCTCCGTTGACACTAGTTTTTATGACGTAACCAGGCTGGGGGTTAACGAACGTGACGTCGACGCCCCGTTCCTTTTCCAATTGAGCGATTTCTTTTTCATAAATCTTACGATTTTCTGGATCGGTCACTTCTTCCGCGTATTCGATAAGTAATTTACGAAATTCCTCCTTTTTCAAGCACTCCGTTATATTTTTTAATTCTTCCTTAGTAACGTCCAAATCTTCCCAATCTCTTTTACGTGACTCGTACGCGTCCATCTTACGAGGCGATGCGCATTGATGCGCGTGTTTACAAATAAACTTGATGATGGAAGAATCCCGAAGCACACATATACATACAAAGTATACCACGTGGATCGCTGGCGCCACCATGCCGGCCGGCTGACTATTCTGACCAATCACAGACGTTCACGTTTTCAAACGTCGCGCGGTATAAGGTTATCCGCACTTCTATACGAAAGTTCCAGAAGTTACCTTTAGAAACGTACGATAGTGTTGCTAATCGATCGTAGAAGCTACTACGAGTTAAACTATATTTCATATATATAGGTCTAACGTACTATTTCAAGAATTAACGATATTAATAATAATTTAATTTCGATAAAGATACATAGTATATTTTATCGATTTAAATCGATTTTATGACAACGAAGTAATATCGAATCCGAAGGAAATAGTATCGAATCTCAATGAAATAACAGGAACGATGTAAGTGATATATCGTTTTACTTTTAATAATCAACGAAGTCTCTCGTTAATAATCGTTGCGTGAGAGATTGCATTACTTTCTTCTAGTATTACAGAGTTTACAAATACATTTGTAAAATGACGGTAGTATACTGTTGTATAACACGAACCTAATGAGATCTATTCGAAATTGTTACTCCTTAATTTCGTTCCGCGAGAATATAAGGAAATAAATAAAGAGGTTAGATGGTACATATTCTATAGTACATACGTCATAGAAATCATAACTATTCGTCATAGCTTTCACCGGACACATTTTTATTCGTATCAGTTGCTATAAGACTTTCTCAATCGTATATAAACGTTCTTTAGCTCTAATAAAAGTTTTATTGCTTTCCTTTTCCATCCGTCCACTTACATAAATTTTATATCAAAATGAACTTTGTTACACGATCAATAATTTTCGTTTTTCTCTTATCTTTATATACATACGCATATAAAAAGATAATTAGCCGGTGAAAGGAAATTCAATCGAAAAAATCCTTTAGAGAAGATTCCAGAGTTTAGTCAGTGCGAAGAGAAGGTGATGACATCGAAGGACGATTCGTTTGACATTGAAATATTAAAAGTATCTGTTGCGACGATAAGCCTAGCTATTATTTTATCTTTTAGTCGAATCTCAAATCAGTTTTGTGATTCGAAGAAAAGACTGGTGGGGAACCCTTGGGTCTCTCTTATACCGAAGACGTGGGGATCAGCCAATGCGAAGTCTCTGACCCACTGACATTCTCTTCAGTTACTCGGTGGACGTACACAGAAACACGGATGATCGAAATAAGAGCTCGAGGAGTCATAGGGCGATCAATTTTTTTTTTTTTTTTTTTTTTTTTTCTTTTAATATAAACGTTAGGGTGTCGTAAATCGTATAAACGTAAAATCGTATGATCGATCGTGATGCGTGTCTATCGTGGTTTTCTTCCTGGTCTTTTCGTTGGTGTTACTCTCGTGTTCGTCCTTCTAAATTCAAGGTCAAGTACGGTCACGCTCAATTCTTCCGCCGATGTCACGATCGAACCTCGCGATTTCGACAGAGAGGATGCACGTTTCGTCGAAAATTATGGATTCAATATTAACAAGGTGATCAGACAAAGGACAGTTTTATTATTAAAGATTACGATTCCTTAAAAATGTATACAAATATTTGTAATAATTTTAAGCTAATTTGAAACGTACGTATCACGTAATACAAGCCGATGTCATTTCAAAGAAGTCACGATTCTCCTCTACTCGACTCTGCTACAACAGAGGAACATGTCTCCAGTGAAAGTGCATCAACATCGGATGCAATCGCATCGAGGCGATCTTCTCACGAGTTATACGTTTCTTTCTCACGTTTCTAAGGTGTAGATCTCTCGAATTGCAAGGCTACTTTTTCTTTCTTTCTTTCTTTTTTTTTTTTCTATACGTCCTTCTCTCATCGTCTTTCTCTTCAAAACAATGTCTGCATTTTTAACAACGTATCTATCTATCGGACGTGTTCATCGAATGAATCAAATCGAACTATATACTTTCTCTCTCTCATCGTATAGGTATGTTTACAAGTAAACCGGTTTAAAAGCGGAAACATGCGTCATTTATCGAAAATTTTCTCGGATATAATTATTGACTTTATTAGTAATGAATATTAAAATTTTCAATAAAAAAA
>NC_057691.1:3324960-3373451 GCF_014466175.1 Vespula pensylvanica | reverse complement strand
AAAAAAAAAGAGAGAGAAAGGAGAAATAATCGACTTGTATGGAAAGAGATATTTTAATTCTTTTTTTTTTCCCTTGATTTTTATGGAGTCACATCATTCTAATCAAATCCAACAGGTGTGCCTAGAGCTCTTTAATAAATCATCGTACGATTGTTAAACAGACATATCGATACGTCACGCCCTCCCTTGCTGAACTGGGCGGTCGTGGAAATTTGCCCGAGATGAATAAGCACGTACTCATGCTAACACGTGTACCTGGTGCTGGTGCAGAACTATTGGTGCTGATCCTGCAACGTTTACAAGGTTACAATGCCTTTAAACATATTCGTTTGCCGCCTGGAGATTCTGGACTTTTGACGACGTTGCAGCAGGTAAATCTCGATAATCTCTGTAGATGTTTCTTCTTTTCTATATCTCTACTATTTAATTAACATTTCATTTAATATACTTATTTCTATATAATTTATTATATCCATATTACACATGTATATATATATGTGTATACACTCTCTGTGTAAAGCAATTAAAAGTATAGAATAAAAATTGGATATTTCTATTATTAACTCTATTTTCTATTAACACGCTGTTGGATATTCTATTTTGGACGATCGGATTATTTTATTAATAAGAATAAAACGGATATAACGTGTTAATTGATATAAAGCAAATTAATTAAAAGGAAACGAATTTAAAACTAAGACGTATAATATATACAATTTTATACTCACAAGATGTTCACTCTGCTATGACCTGGCTATGACTAATGAGCTAAACGAAACAAGATGTACGTACTAAATGAATACGTACTTACGAAGCTAAGAAAAAACGTAAACATGAAGAGAAAGAGAACGAGGGAGAGGGAGAGAGAAAGAGAGCAGATTACATCACGACAGTGTTCGAATGTAAAATTCAAAACAATACATTTTCTTCGAATTATATGTAAACATTTTCTTAGAATTGTGTCTATACATTTTCTTAGAATTACAAATATCTTAAAATTATTGTAACAACTTATCGATCCAAAACAAAATTAAAGATAAATATAAATTATGTTTTATTGATAAAATAAATAGTCGATCGAAGGAGAACGAGGAATGTAAGTACTTCGCAATGCGTTTCATTTTTGTGAGAGTCACTCGAGGTTGTTTCTCATAAATGGAAAACGTTTGAATACATACGTATCTCGCGAAGAATGCATTTCACGTTTCGTAAATATTTGTAAATAATTGTTAACACCGGATAAAAGTCTCTCCTATGTAAATACATAATTATTTTCTCAATAATCTTTTAAAAGAGCAAATGTGAATGTATCGAATTGCACAAAGATCCGGAAAACCGGTCGTTGATTCTTTCGCCTGCTCAAGTAAGACACGTATCTCTGCTTTCGTAACGAAAAGTATAGCACTTTCGTCCATTTAACAAGCACTATCGCACATTCTTGAAAAATATATACTTATAACTATGCAATCCATATCCGGCTGATATTTCACGAGTTATGAGATATCGTGAACAATTTATAATTGCAAAATTACTTCAAAGATTTCAATCACGTTTTTTTCAATATATTGTCTGGATTTTGGTTATACAACTTACATTGTTTTTATAATCTCTTAAGATCGACTTAAGCTGGAGATAAAATTAATCAATCTAGTTAATGACAGAAGAATTTTTGTTTTTCCGATCGACAGGAACTACTCGTGGAAGAGATTACAAGTATTATAAGACAAGAGGCTATTCCATTGAGTTTCGATGGCGATATAAGGTTCTTAAATTTTTCTGAATTTGGTCGTCAGGCACCAACTTTCTTAGCCTTAGCAAGGGATCCTTTGGATCCACGTACTTTGCATAGGTAAGATCAAATTTGTTTACTCTAATTAATTACACGTGTCTTAAATAATGACTCTTCTGTTCCTTAATCGATTCTAAAGAAAATTTATTTGTTAATATTTTCCTTTTCTTTTTTTTCATTTTCATTTTCATTCTTATTTTCATTTGATCTTAAGCAGATATCGAAAAGATGGAGCGGCGGCCGTTCTTTATCGCGGAACGATCTCTCATTTTTGTGGACAGGATCCTCGTTGCTCGTACGTATATCAACGTTGACGTAGATAGATATCCAATAACGCGAGTGGAATAACCAGTTTCGCGAGAAGGATCGAGGATGTTTCACGAATCAAAATACATACCTCGTAACTTTACTTTCGACAGTTGATGCGATTAAACGATCGCATGAATGAGATTACAGAGGGAATACCTTAGAGATTTTTTCGTCTGTTCATCATTATTACTCAGGATCGTCTTTTGAGTCGACTAGGGATTACGTAAAGTTACTCTACGTTCTCTTGGTAAAGGTTGCGCAAGAAGATGACTATAGTGAGGAATCAAGATCAATGAACTGCTTCTGAATACCATAAATAGAAACTTGCGTTATGGTTGTTAGAGAAATCGAGCTCGTCTTTTGTAACGTTACAAGAGATTTTTCTGCTTGAAAAGATGTCATGTTGTAACGGATAATCGTGATCAATTTTCTTTATATAATAATCAAAAACTCGAATCGAATATCTATATATGCGCGTGTATGTGTGTGATCTATTTTTGATACACTTTTTATCTATAAGGAAAAGAAATAACAAATGGGCGTTACAACGAGCCAAGGCAAACGTTGTTCGATGGTATCCAGTGGTCGGTCTTCTCGATTACATGGAAGAAACTTTACACGTTCTCCAAAAGGAATTTCCGTACTTTTTCACCGGTTCCCTTCGCATATATAATAAGTTGCGTAAGTATCTTGTTCCTTTTTTGTTTCTTTTTAATTTGCAACAGTTAAATATTATGCTAATGCGAAGATTATCGTATAAATTTATTTTATAGGACCGAAAGAAAATTATTTATCGAAACGTTCGATAAGTATCAAAACTCGAGCGAAAAAAGTATTGGAAGAAGTAATGGCAGATGAAGTAGAATTTTATAAGTGGTTGAAATTTCGATTGTTTAATAAAACATCCGATAATGGGTGATAATTAAGTTAAAGATTATTGAAGATAATAATAATTGGCTTGTTTTTGGATCATGCAAATTAATTTTGATCTTCCAATTAAGAGGCGGCTAAAAATATAAAGGTAAAATATTCAATCCTTCGTATGAAATGCCAAAGAAATAAATTAGTCGAATATGTCATTTGACACAGCATAAATGGAGAAAAAATATTATCGTATTCGTATGGTGCATTATCCTTTGATTTTGAACGCCTGTTGGTACGTGCAACGCCATCTTGTATCATATCAGTTACTGATGTACTTAAATGTTAAGTTAATCAATCCTTGAACACTGTGCATGCATGCATGCATTGCAGCAAATGGTAACGGTATAGAATTTAATCGAGGTTTACATAGATAATATGTTTTAAAAACATATACAATAATTTGTATATATACATTGAAATTGTTTTTCTCGCTTTTTATCATTTTTCTACGTTGATTTATTGAACATTTTATAGAATAAATACAGAGAATTGTTGAGTCAAGAAATGTTCAGATTTATGCGAGCTTTTTTTTATAGTTCTCTCTCTCTCTTTTTTTTTTTTTCTTTTTTTACCAAACATCCTTTCTCTTTCGCATTTACAATCATCTCGTTCGAGAGACAACTTGTACAAAAATTATTTTATCTCTGTGAAATGTTATATCTTTGACATAGATATAACTAACGTCATACAAGCTCTTTCAACATAAGCACATAGCGTATTCATACAAAGAGACGATGATGCTATTTATTTACACAGACAGAAACTTTAAAAGTCTAATTCTTCTTACGGATAGAATCGTTGTCATAGAGAGAAAAAAAAAAAAAAAAAAAAAGATCACATACTCGATTAAGAAAAAGATGCCAATTCCAACGACGATGATACTCTTTTTCATTTTTAACTTCATTTCATTTTTTTATAAGAATGACAGAAAAAAACGAATCTCTTTTGTATAATGAAAATTTGACAGACGATTAATAAAAAAAATAGTCACATTTGTATGACCTTTCTTTTTTCGTCGATAGTACCTTTGAAGGTAAATATAAAAAAAAGAGGAAAAAAAAAAATAAAATAAAATAAAATAAAATGAAACGAAATCAGGGAGCACGGGGAAGCGGATGAGAATGATTGCCATGAGGTTGATGCATGCAACAGGAGAGTAGTATCATGTTGATGTACAAAAGGACGAGCAACAACATGAGGAACGCGTGCCATCACTTCTTCTTTGCGTCCTTCAGTCCAGCACCGGCGTTGTATTTGAAAAAGATTATGTCGCCATCCTCGACGACGTAATTACGGCCCTGTTGCCTGTACTTTCCAGCAGCCTATTGAGCAAGAGAAAAAGAACGTAGTGTATATATATATATATATATATATACACACACAAATATACATATGTATATATATATAATATGTATGTGTGTATGTACAGTTAAATCAAGATAGTACTTAAAAATTATTTTATAAGCTTTGGACAAATAATACTTATAAGACGATTAATAACAACGTATGTCGATAAACTTAGAAATTTATAGTTAAATTAATACCTTTACTGCAGCCTCTGAGCCTTCATTTTTAAAGTCTTCGAACTTCATAACTTCTGCCATTATAAAACCTTTCTCAAAGTCAGAATGAATTTTTCCACCGGCTTGGGGCGCCTTTGTACCTTTCTATATAATAAAAAGAAAAAATAAAAGTTGACGAAGAAAGGCGAGTCAATCTTACTTGTACACATAGTATAGTTACGAAGCTACCTGAATAGTCCATGCTTTAACTTCGTCAGGACCAGAAGTAAAAAAGTACTGTAATTGCAATGCTTTGTAACCTTGAATGATGATCTTGTCTAGGGCACTGTAAAAGATTAAAAAAAAAAAAAAAAAGAAAAGAAAAGAAGAGAGAACAATAATAATTTTAGAAAAATTTCTATGACGTTTATTATTATATTTCGATGAGAGGGTAGAGAATAAAAGAATACGATCGAGAATCACTCGTATTAGATCGATTAAAGCTCGAGTCGATAGAGCGGTACATACAAAGGACGACTCTTTCAGTTTTGCGGATTGCAAAACGATGAATTCCCGTTCAAAAGGAGGGACGTTCAAAACGTTGGACCATGGAATATGATTGTCTCGGGCCAAATATCGTCTAATGACAGGGTACGTCGGGATGAGCTCTCCCACTTGGTGGGCTCCGACACAACTTCTCGAGACTTCAAGGAATACGCATAAAGCCGAACGACTTAATGCGGTAATTTTATCATTCTGACTCTCTGAGAGACCTACTTTGCCGCCGCCGACGACAACGACGACGACGACGACGACGACGACGACGACGAAAGCGACGACGACTGTTCTATCTTTGACTTTGAAATAAAATCACGTCTACTCTATTTTCCTTTGATTAGGGGGCAAACGTGATTCCTCATCGTCGTCCATTTGATTCTTCTGTAAATTCGTCGAAGGAAGATATTTTCGATAATATCTTATAATTTTGCAACGAATGTCTTATAACAAATAAAATGATAATTTTATTATAATTTGAGAGAACTTTTATATGAAATATGTGAGCCACTACGAGGAAATTGTTCTCCAATCTATCTCTCTCTTTCTCTCTTTCTCAACGCATTCACTTTTCTTCGAACGTCACTCTCAACATTGTGAATCGAAAAGAAAGAAAGAAAGAAAAAAAATATATATATATATATATATATATATAATGAAAACGTACGCTTACACGTACGCAAGCAAAACTACACCTACTTCGATGTACTTTCCGTTTGTAAAGGATAGTAATGCAATGTCGTAGCTTCGTGTAAACTCGTTTGAACATGGTACACGTGCATTGAACACCCTCCGGGTACGATTGACCCACTAGCCAACTCAGCCGTTCTGCCTCTCGGTCCTCTTTCACCACAGATTATACCCTCTCCTGGTACGCGCGAGGGCGGCCAGTTTTTATGCAATTTTGTAAGAATTTGAATAGCCGTTCGTAAAAATATAATGCGGCCTATCTCTCTCACTCTCTCTCTCTTTTTCTCTCCATTCTCCTCATCGAAACGACCGTAGTTTTTATTAGTTTCCCTCCGTGTTAGAAAGAAAAAAAGAGAAAGAGAACTAGTCTAGACCTTCTAAGAGTCGTCCTCAGCCGTTATTAGTACGGTTAGAAGATAACTCGTTGCATACTTAAATGTGGGAACGCCTGTTATTCCATGGACCTCTTTCTCTCTCTCTCCCTCTCTCTCTCTCTCTCTCTCTCTCTCTCTCTCTCTCTCTCTCTCTCTTCGTGGATTTTAAGAAAATACGACTAAACGTTTCGACTAGAAGTTAGACCAATATAGCAAACTTTCGACTTGGAAATAAAAACAGTCCTTCGTTTGTAAACATAAGTTGTCCTGACCAAAGGGAAACAAATTTGAGAACAATTAATGACCTACCTAGTGACCTTCTGTTCCTCGAAATATTTCGCTCGTTCTGCGTCGTCCATGTCGATTATCTTATTTTCGAAAACACCACTGAAAGGTATTAACACGGCTCCGGGATCGTTCTTATCCACCCAATCTTTAATCTTGACTAACCTGGAAAATCGATAATATCCGATGAAGATTTTGATGAGTCTTATCTTATTTCGATATATTCGTTTTCGTTTTAATATAGAAATATTTCTTTTAAATATAATCGTGAAAGTGCATCATGAAATATAAAAGATTATAAGGGCTCTGAATCATGCATTAACTTAACGACGAGTATACGCGATAGGCTTACTATTCAACTGCACTTTCCCACGATATTATTTTCGCAATGCACGTCTGCAAATCGTTGCTGAATAATAGATCGACGAAACTATTCGTGTTAGTGAGCCCTCGAGCGTGCGTACGAATACGCGTTTACATGTCGACACGCACGTATAAATAATTCCGTTCTCCACAGTGTTTTGCAACGCGCTTCACCGTCGACGTCGATAGAAATGTCCGGAAAATGAAACGACGAGTATTCCGGAATATCTAGTTGATTTATCGTAGAAAATAATATTATCGGTTTGTAACAATCTTCGTTTATCTTTATAATCAGAATTTTAACAGGATCAAAGAGAAAAAGAGAAGTTTTCTTTTTTTCTTTTCGTATCGTTTCGTTCTTTCTCTTTTTCATCTTACGACGTTAGAACGAAACGTACCATTTGTTCTTTTTACGAATGTAATCCTTCTCCGAAAGATTGACCAGATAAATAACGGGTTTCGACGTGAGGAAGAGATATTTGTTGAGTACGTCGATCTGCAATCAAACGTTAGGGACGATCATCAACGTGCGTTGTTATCGTACTATAACGATCGAACGAGCAAATTGCATGTTTCTTACGACAGTGCGAAGGAAAAACTCGTAAACTTACATCATTTGCGCTCCAATCGGCGTACCTGATATGCTTCTTGTCGTCTACCAAAACACCCTTGACTTTTAAAAGCGTATCCTGTCGAGAAAAAAAAAATAACAAAAAAAAAAAAGAAGGAGAAAACAAGGAAAATACTATTAACAACGATTCGCCGCAAGTCGTAACACGCAATGTCGAATTACCTACGGAGTACTAGTTAAAATCGACTTGAAATCAATCTAGACGATGGCTCGATCACGCGAGTTTGGGAGTTTCGCTAAATTGGGAAGCCGAAAATTGCTTGGAAATCGATCAACGAGAATCGAGTAAATTTGTTCCGAGAAAAGTTCGTCCATTCGAATTCTCTTAATTTACCTCGACCAATCCGATACAAATGTTACGTTAAAACTCACGTATTCAGGTTTCAATTTCTTGTCGTTACCACGGACAACCAATTTTTCCAATTTCTCAAGATGCCCATTTAAAAATTCGACGTCTTTAAGTCGTAATTCCTCGCTGATAATTTCCAAATCTCGTACCGGATTAACGTCACCTTCTACGTGAGTGACATCGTCGTCTTCGAATGCTCCTGCGAATACAAATGATTCGTACGATATCTACATTTTTCAAAATTCTTTCTATTATATATTCGAATATAATAATTATATCATGCTCACGGCAAAGGTGAAAAATTCCGTCGCAGGCACTGATGTGAGAAAGAAAAGCATTTCCTAAACCCTGTCCCTCGGCAGCACCTTTTACGAGACCAGCGATATCGACTACGTTCAAAAAAGCTGGGATTTTGCTAAGAGAAAACAAGAAAGTACAAATAAATTTAATTAATATATATGTGTATATATATATATATATATATATATATTATTTGTTATATCTATTTTAAGGGAGTCGTTCGAATGTCTCTCTCTCGAATGAGATTTTTCAAACGCGTTCACGTTTTCCCCTCTTCGAAAGAGGCGAAAGAAAGAGATAGAAAGAGACAGTGAGAATTCCGATTAAAGGTCGAGGGTGTACGCTGTCATGCACGTGCGTTGCATGGAAACGAGGGTGGGTAGTGACAACGAGGCACATTTAAATGCTAATGCCAGCGGCCTCATTAAATAATTAGCCTTTGAAGAGAGAGGCGCCGGGAAAAGCAAACGAGAAGGGTGGTGAGGCCGCGTTAGGCGGCTTTCATCACGGATCGCCGAATTCTCGGACACGTGCCGTCAATGAGAGTATACGATACATCGTGAATGAAAGTATGATGATCGTATTCGAAAAGTTTGGGAGAGATGGTGGAGGGAGGGGGGAGGAGAAGGTTGGAATAGCTTTCTGCTTTGATCAACGAACTTATTTTAATGTTTCTTATTCACACGTTTACAATTGAAGAAGTTTCTAATCAATTTTCTCTCTCTCTCTCTCTTTTTTTTTTTTAAAGAATTATTTCTAATTTCCTCTCTCATTCAATTATTTCCTTTGTCGTTATCTGATTTGAACGACACGAGTTTTATTGGAAAAAAAAAAAAAAAAAAAAAAAGAAAGAAAAAAGGAAAGAAAATTCGTATACAACAAGAGTAATCTTTTAATCGAAAATTTGGCTATCCAACCTTCCGCATGATCCTGACTGCTTTGCATTTTCAATTTCACCGAGTCGCTGTGCAAGCACGATGACGCGCGACAAGGTAAACACCGTTTTCATCGACGGTTAGCCGCGTTGATGGATACCGCAGCACGTACAGCGGTTTCCGCACGATTCAAAGAGAGAGATAGAGAGAGATAGAGAGAGAGAGATAGAAAAGCTAGCACGATGATACTGGCCGAGTTGGGAGTTTTCGACATATATCTATGTACGTACGAGCACCTCGTTGAACCATCGTTGGTGACTATCAACGCGACTATCCGTGTAAATGCGCCCCTTTCGATCGATTTTCCCTCTCTCTCTCTCTCTCTCTCTCTCTCTTTCTCTCTCTTTCTCTCTTCGTTCCACGTGTTTCGAACGGAATTTCAAGTTGCAAATGATTGCAACGTGATTTTGTATAAAAGGATGAAAATTAACCGGATACTTAAACGAACGATATATTTCAATTAGAAATGTTAAAGTGAACAGCGAAATAAATAAAAAGGACTCGTAGGATGTAGATAATTTACAAACTCGGGAAAACTCTTTGCCATGGTTCCTAACGTCTCGTAGAGAAATTTAGGTCGATCTGCATTGCAGATCACGTGCTACGAAACGTGCACCCTACCTCTTTCCTCTTTTCGTTTCTTCTCCTACAGTCTCCTCCTCGCGTCTCGTCGCGAGAATAAAGGCGAATAAGTAGGTATGGAAATGTCGTTGGTTATTCCGAATCGTTTCCTTTTGCAAGGGTATACGTAAATACGTAAAGAAAAGAAAAGAAAAGAAAAGAAAAGAAAAGAACAGAAAAGAAATGGTACTCGTTCAACTCCCTTTTCGACACGATGATAACGTATTCGAGAGACATTCGACTCGCTTACGATCGAATAATGTTTGCACGATTGCTTACCTGGCCGGTTTGAAGTATTCGCATAAATAGTCGTACCTTGCGTCGGGTACTGGTACACGACGTGCCTTAACAAACAATTTCAAAGGTCATACATTTTTTTCTTTGTCTCTTTTTTCTTGTGTTTTTTTTTTCTTTTTTATCAAAATTATATTAATATGAAATTAAATTATACTAAAATATATACTGATTAATAATGATTACAATTAATTGCTTATTAATTGATTATTGTTATAATTAATGATTATATATCAATCAGTATATATTCCGGTACAATGAGCTTTTACAATGTACGTATACTAGAATATATATTAATATTATATACCATTTCTTAGATGTATCATCAATATATATGAACAATGATTAATGGAACAGAGATCAGTAAAAGTTCTTAGGATCGTGCAAAATCTGAGTCGGCGATGTTCGTCGGAATCTGATAGAGCTCACTCGCTCTAACTTAGGAGATTCAATTTTAAGATAATAGCTCGGAATCATCAGGTATGGATTGAGTTTTTCTTTCATTCTAGTAGTCGCCAATTCGATGATACGTTTACGTGCTTTCATACGTTTGTTAATTTTCTCATAAATATTCATTTCGTTTAGGGTACAGGATACGTTGCAAATTTTTAAAAAAACACCCATGTAAATCGCTGCGCTGGCAGCGGAAGACAAGCCTGGAATCTTTGGACGAAAGGCTGCAACTTCGTTGACGGCTTCTATCACACGTTTTGCTACCGTTTGTTCTAAATATCCGACAATCGGTAGATCGGTTATTTTAATATCTGGCATGTTGAGAGGAAAATGAATTTTAACGTCGCAATACTTCATCCAACGAGAGAGAAACTGATCCTGACAATGTTGGCTGCAGAAGAGATAGAGCTTGTCGTCATAGAGAACGGCCAAATCGATTTTGCCAGAGATTAGATTTCGATTGGGGAGACTGTCGACGTAAGTAACCAAACAGCATCCATTAACTTGCAAACGTCTTGCCCAGCAAGCGTGTTCCAAATCGATCGTCTCATATACGATTCGTGGTCGAATTTTCGGTAGAATTGCAGTATTCCAAGGTGGAACATATTTAAATGGATATTTGATAAAATCGTTCATGTGTTTGGTACATATCCAATAAAAATGTTCTCGAAATTGGACTAATCCAGTACGATCGATCAGTCCACCCGAAGATACTATGCTGTTATCAAGTAATAAACAAACAGGACAATACGATTCGAAGGTACTTTGATACGATTTAAATTCGTAAGGCGATACACACATGTTCTCTAAGCTATGAACTTTATCGTAATCGGAGTCACGAAAGTATCGTCTAATATTCATAAATTTTTCTCGAACCACTCGATCGGCATGAATCCATACACCCCACTTGTTATTGCTCCCATCGATTTCAAATATATTCTGTGAGAATTTCTTCAGCCAATTTCGAAAATGTTCTTGATCGACTTGCCATTGATCGTAAAGTTGAGTGAAATGATCGATATCCAAGTCAAATGGATCGTTAGTTTCCTTATTGATGTTATAAAGACATTCCGTACAGAAATTTAAATCGGCTTTAAGATCAATGACGATCATCGGACGTATATTGAGAAAAGCTAATTCTTCGGATTCTTTTCGATTACGTGGGAAACCATCGAGGACGTAACCCTGAGAAGCTGCCCGTGGATCAATCGAATACATTTCAACGATTCGACTCATCGTTTTATTATCAATGGCAATGCGATCTCGAATGTGTGATCTGATTCGTTTAGCTAATTCAGTCCATGAGTAATTATCCCTTACGTATTCCAAAGCTTTTTCAATAGAAATCAATTTCAAACCGTATGTCTCGGCAAAACGTTCAGCCAGTGTCGTCTTTCCACATTTAGGTGGACCAATGATCGAAAGAGTTAACGGTATAAGAGGTATCGTCGAATCTTGTTCGATATATTTCAATGGATTTTTCATGAAATCTGATGCTGCATTTTGACCGCACAAGAAATAAATGTATTGTCGATGTATAACAGGCTTCACTTCGTCTTTCACTTCCATAGGTAAAAACATTTGTATTGGTATTTTATTTTGATATAATTGAACCGGACACCATCGGCCAAACGAACTTAAAAAATAATATCCAGATTCTAAAAGACGTTCAGCAGTTTCCACATCGACTAAATATGTTCTCTCGAACATCGAGATATCTCGAAATACGTAACTTTCGAGATATCTTTGAACTTCTATTATCATCCTACGTTCGTCTTGTTCACCGTTTACTTCTATCCAAGGTATGCCTCCAGCTTTCATAAAACTACGAGTGTTTACTATTTTGTTACTATCGCTCTCATAAATCTCTTCTATTCGTCTCGAAATTCTATCTCTAGCTGTTACGATATCTTCCCAATCGATAAATAGTATTGGTTCGGGATTCTCTTCTCGCCAAGTATATTCTAATTCGATTCTTTCGCTTGGACTTAATTTGTAATAAATATCGTCCATATCAAAATTTTCTGCTTCATCCTCGAACATTCCCATGTCCTCGCTCATAAAACGTTCGCGTCTTTCTTGTACAATATCATTTATCCATTCATCTCGTCTTTTAATGTAATCAGTCATTTCTTCGTTGTACCTTTTCTCCTCGGCAAGTTTATCTACCTCTAGTTTTTTCTCCCAAAGACTAAGATACTTGGGAAACAATCTTTCCATCGATGTTTGTAAACTGCAGTTAAGTTCTATCACCAGTTCGGGTACCATGGATCTTTCCAACATCATTTCTACATCATTAAAACAACTTGGAAAGCCATCGAGTACAATACCATATTTATTGTACGGCGTTTGAAAATAACTTAAGAAACATTCACGAAGGATATTATTCGCTAATGTTCCACCATTTTTAATGTAATTTTTAATAAACATAGATATTAAATTCTCGTCGTTGCTATATCTAATGTCGTTTAAATCATCTGGTAAATCTATTTCTTCGGGTTCTTCTTTTTCAGGAGCAATCACGGTATCCTTCAACGTGAAAGCTTTCATTCCTCTACTCATCATATATTTTTCAAGACATGCGAAATAATCGACGTGATATGATCCATATTCTCTTGACAAAGCATTCGATAAAGTAGTTCTTCCACTTCCAGGTAAACCAACGACGCTAATTCGTAAAGGTGGTATTACGATCGGTGGTTTGATGAAAGGAATAGAAAAATTATATGGATTTTCAACGAATTCTTCTAATGCACGTTCACTGGATAATAGATAAATTTTATCTACGAAGACTGCGCTATAATCTTCTCTGCCTTTCCATAGAATATTATATTTTGATAATGCAACTGGACAGTAATCGCTGGTGTCACCTAATCGACGATTATCTTTAACGACTGTTCGACTTATAATCGGTCTTCTTATTTCTTCTTCTTCTTCGTCCATTAATTCTTCTCCTTCCTCTTCGAGATACGTCTCGTCTGTTCTCTTCTCTTCTTCCTCTATCAACTTTTCTTTTTCTTTATCTTCCTCGCTCATGATAATCGCTTTCCAATCGTAACGATCCTTAAGTCGCTTTACAACGTAATTAGTAACATCCTCGATCAATCCAAGATCACAAAGAATCACGTTTTGTTCGAATTCGTCTATCCTATCGCGAAAATTTCTCCAAATTGTTTGATAATCGTTAAGATGATGAAGATATTCTTCTAATTCTACGTCGAACTCATCCTCGAACATATCACTTTTTTCACCTTTAAATTCAGTTTCGGCCGATTTATCTTTACATTCCGTGTGGAAGTATCGCCATTTTTCAAGAAGAGAAAGATATGGCTCGTCTTCGAAAATTATTATAACGTCTTCGAAAATAATATTACCATCGTTAATAACTTTTGTCCAAACGTCGAAATCCATGTACATATTGTCGACAATAAAACCGCCGTCTCTATTAATTTTATCTTCCAGTATCTCGTCTGGAATATTTTTTATATGTTTGATAATTAGATCAGCCTTTTCATCGGGGTTCAATTCGATTGGTTCGTCGTACAAATATTTAACACGTTCCTGTAACATACTCGCCACTTCAGGATCGTGTTTAGTCAATTCTCTGATCGAAGGTTCCTCTTTTCTTAAATGATCCGGCGCATAAGCGTACAAAATCTTTTTATTATCTTTTATTTCTTGCATAAGACGTAAATCCGTCTCAACATGTGCGATATTATTGTTCTTCAATTTTTTACGCAATGCTTTCAATTCGTCGTGAACATCGTCGTAGCCCTCGCTCGGTGTTTCTGCATCTTTAGATTGAAGGATATCTGTCAAACGTTGAATAGTCGAAGCGATATCCTCGTACCACGCTTTAAGATCAGCATCCTTTTTTATTTTTCTCATCTTTTTCTCTTTCTTCAATTTGATTTTCAATTCGTTTATAACGTCGTTGACCATTTCATGCATAGCTTCGATGACTTTATCGTTAACGCGATCACGTTTAAAAATACTTTCTATATCGTCGACGTTAACTACGGTGCCGTTCAAAATTTTCGCCAATTCTCGACTCAATTTTGATTTACCGGAATATTTCGGACCTATAACCGCTATCTTACAAGTTGGTCGTGGATTAGGCGGCAATAAAAATGTTCTGGGATTGTCTAGAAACAATTGAAGTGCTTCGTCGGAAGAAAGAAAAAAAATGTTCTTCATGAATCTTAAAGAATATTTCGGGATACCGGTTACGGTCCTTCCTCTGGCCAATTCGACCGGGCAATAAAATCTCCAACGCGACAGTCTCCAAGGAAACCTTCGAGTTACGGACTCCATGTTCGCCATTTCTCGAAAAGCATCCTCGTTGCTCATACCCTCGAACTCCTCCTCCAAGGCAATTTGCCTTGTGTCCTCCTCCTCTTCCTCTTCCTCTCCTTCTACTTTTACCATCCCAAACTCGTCGATTTGTCCTATCATCCGTTTTGGAAGTAGCAATCGTGGCAATGGTAATGTACGCAAACGTACGCTCACAATTTCGAACATTTGCGAAACAGATGTACGACCATCCACGCGTATCACGTTCTGAGGATTTTGAAGAAGGACCCATTTATCTATATGAGGTATGGCCAAACGTTTGTATAGTTCGCATCGTTTCTTCACGTCCTTTTGAATCTCTTCGTTATGCTTCAAAAGATATTCTCTATCTTTGTTAAATGTAATCGAAGGGAATGCAGAAGGGATCTTCGTGTCATAGTCGAAATTATCTTCTGTAAACAAGTACATATCGTCGGAAATGTCTACCGATAGAACGGTATCTGCGGGTTTAAAGATTTCCGAGTCTGTTTTTACAAGTTTGTATTTTTTTAAGAGATCCTCGTCGGGACATAAGATGTAAATGATGACAGATGGCTTTATTGGCCACGTAGAAAAGATCTCGTTGATTTGACGAGGTATATCTTCCTCTGGATAAAGTTGCATTTTACACGAAGACTTTTTTACGTCTTGATTATCCGAGCTCGAGCTTGGAGTTAATATCATTTCGCAGGTCGATAAGAGATCGTCTTCCGAATAGTTTTCCTTCGTTACCGATTCAACGCGAAATTTGGCGATTTTAGGATAGAACAAGTAATCGAGATTTGGATCATTCGGTATAAAGGGCAAGCCTTCGATCACGTAACCTCTGTGCTTAACGTCTCTCATATTTATTCTACTTTTGATTAAATTCTGAATTATTTCGGAGGTCAAGTTTCTATCAGAACGTAATATCTTTTCGATGTATTTACCCTTTTCCGTTTTGTTTAGTATTTCTTGCTCGATAAGGGACTCCGGTGAAATGAAAACGCACTTCCAACCGTCGGCAATCATAACCGCAAGTTCTCGACTATTTACACCTGGCTTTCCAAAAATAACGAAAGACGCTGGCTCCGTTTCAAGATATTTCCTTCTTGCCTCTTCCTCGAAATAAAGATCGCGAAGGACAAAGGGCTCCTTTGGTGGTTCGAAATGCGGTTGAAATTCATTTTCTATACATTTACAGGTATTCTGAAACCTCGTGAAAGGATTTGTGTCTTCGGTGAAGGCATAGTAAATGTTGGGTTTAGGATAAAGAACCGAGTGAGCTGATGGCCAAGAAGGAACATATTCTTGATGAGGGTAATGCTTGACGAATCGAAAGAAACTTTTTCTTAATATACACGACGATGTGACGTAAAACTTTTTCTCCTTCTTCTTTTTGCTATCCCTTTTTAAACGTTCGATCGCTCGATCGCACATTATTCATAAACAGGTTATCCCGACGTAGGAGTTGACGTAAGAATTGAAGTAAGTAACGAACAAACGAAAACTACTTTCCCAAAAAAGTTTTCGCGAGAAAAAGGATGTATATGTGCGTGCGCGTGTGTTTGTATATAAAATATAAATTCAGATACTTATTTTCATTCGGATCGATGGTGCAGAAAGGAAAGTTCTCCGCCGCCGCTTGACTTTTCGTAAGGACATTGAAGAAGGTCGACTTGCCGACGTTTGGTATTCCAACGATACCAATTTTTAAATTAATCCCTACTCGCCCTATGAGTGGCTTTCTTTCAGGTTCCTCGACTTTTTTCGGTGCCATTCTGTAACGAAGAAGAATCGAGAACATAATAATAGTAATAATAACGACAAGCAACAATAACGTTACGGAAAAATAAAGAAGGAAACAAAGAGATGAAAAAAATTCGAGAGCGGAAGTAATTAAAAATTAGCGTCGCCATCGTTCGAGGAAGACGTTCATCGTTTTTCTCGATCGTTTTACAAGGAGTCGCTTGGAAGCGCCCGGAGGCGCGAAATCGAAATACTCGAAGAAGAAGTATCGAAGAGAGGAGAGGTTCTCGAAGAACGCTCGCGGTGACTAATTATATTAATACGAGAACGACGGCACGTAGAACGATCGCTGTGTTTACCGGCGGCCTACCCTCGAACGATCCGGCGATCCATGCTCCTCGTGGATATTTTACCGATATCGAGAGCGAGCGAGCGAGTAAAGGAGACGAGGACGATGCGAGGGAGGAGGAAGATGGCGGGCAATGCGGAGGAGCCGCAGGATTAGTGGGCAGGAGAGCCGCGAATCACCGGCATCACAAGGAGAATCCGCGAGTAAGCCTGAGGCCGCCAATCCGCCACCGTCTACTCCCGGTTCCTGTTCCCCTTGCCTCTGCCCCTCTTTTTTTGCTCTCTCTCTCTCTCTTTTTCTTTCTTTCTTGCTTTCTTTCTTTCTATCTTTCCTTCTCTCTTGCTCCCCTTTCTCGCCACGAGAGTCGTGCAACCACCGTCCTCCGTTAAAAAGACGAAGAACGACGGACGCTCAAACCACCTTGATGTTTTTCGTCCTTTTTCACTGCTATCCCGAGGAAATTTGCAAATTACGATAATGGAGAAGCCGCGAAAGAGGTTCGGTCGCGGGGCGCGATGCTACTCTCGACGAAGAGCCGCCGCGGCGCCGTGACCGTACCTCCTCCTTTACGACGTCGTCTCGCCCTCAGGGGGGGATCGCTCTACGTACGATAATGACCGACCACGGCGTTTCTCTTCGACCTCTTTTCTTGTAACTTTTACGGTATCAACTTTCCAATTTCCAACGACTCGATTTTCTTTCGGCCGATCTAGCTACCAATATTTCGTCGGTTTTTCTTTTCCCTTTTCTCTTTTCTCTTTTATTCGTTTCTTTTTTTCTTTATACGTAACCAACATACATCTAATTAAATATTTCGTCGATTTGAATTCTACCGCCTTAATCAGTTACTCTATAAAAGCAGACGACGCACGTAGTAGCTGGTATAAGCACTCAGTGCTGCCGTCTATCGATACCTACGCGAATCAATAGAGCGCAGGGTGCATCCGAAAACTTAACCTTACTTCGCCGACAGAAAGATTCATTAATTTGGCACTTGCACGAGAGATCGAACGTCTTGTCTCAATCAGATCCGATGGAGAAGTAATTAAGAAAGTTTTTCACGAAACGTATCAATTGTCTAACGTCTTGTAAATAACACTATAAACTATCACTGAGGTCAACACGATCGAACACGTTTTTTTCTATGATTCCTAGCACGAAATATGAGTCATCGTTAAAACCGACAACGCCTTTTTCTAACATTGAATAAACGTATATATGTTTTTGTTAACTCGATGTACCTTGTTTATTTATCTCAGCAAGCCACGTACGAAGATTTTCTTCCACAACGTGTCGCAGTTTCGTGACGGCAAGTACACGGCACACGTCGATGACGTCAGACACCTTCGACCGGCGAGACTCCACGCTACGAAAATAGTTTTCTACTTTACCGACACGGTCGTTGCGGCCTCTCCACGAAGAAAGAGAACATCTTTTCTTTTTCTCGAATCGAACTTGGCGCGAATTTTTACGACAAAATTCTTATATCTCACATATTCGTCTTATTCATTCTATTCGATTTATATCAACTCGTTATATCATTACGAAGTATATACGTTATCCTATATATTTCTTCTAATAATGTGATGACATTTGATTGGTCCGACGCGATTGAGAATATTTTGAACAACGCAATAAAAACAAAAGAAATACGTTAATCGTAACGAACTTCGTAGCGATCGTCTTTTGTTTTAACGTTCGATCAGAAAATTCGGTGACGCCGTGTCGTCGATATCGTCGTCGCGACTTTCTTTGCGTTTTTCGCGAAAATTCGTTTGTTCGTTTGTTTAAACAGTGTACATTTTTACGTAGGAGGATTAATAACGATCCAGTAATCTGATGAGGCTCGAAATGCTGTAGTTCCTGCTAATAGGTATGGAAATTTCTATATAACCTATAATTATTTATTGTTACTTTAGCACGTTTGAAACCATTCGTATAAATATATATCGTATAAGTCGTATTATACATACATACATATATATATATATATATATATATATATATATATATATATGGTTACGATATATGTGAATTATATAAAATTTCACGTATATCGTAAATAGTAATTACGAAGGTCGCTCGAAAACAGGGATTCTCAAATTTTTTCGTTCAGGGGACCTTCTCGAAAGATCGTAAAATTCTCTATAACATTACATATATCGTTGAATCATACGTATTGTCTTTCTAACGCAAATAATAAATGAAATTTAGTCGTTCTAATAATTCGATATCGTTTAAATTCCGTATAAAATTTTTGGAATGAAACGTCCTTCCTCTCTCTCTAATAATATATAATATAACATAGATTAGATTTAATGTTAGGAAGAAAAATAGAAAGTAAAAACGAAAATAGAAAGATAAAGAAAACATAGTAAAAGGAAATGGTGATTTTACAAACGTCGTTAGTATAATATAAACCTGTCGAATAACACGTTCCTAAATACTCGGTATAAATGTCCGTGTTGTCTCGACGGGACAGGATGACGAGTGTTTATGTTTATGAAGCGTCATTGTGACTACGAGTCATGACACCGACATAGCTGGATACTCTCTGACGATACAAGCCAAAGAGCGACGTGATACGAGGCGCGATACATGGATCATTCCTATGGATATCATCCTCTTCGAAATATTTTGCGGAGTCACGTTTTTGTGTCGATGTACGATTGCGTGTATGTGTGGGTGTGGGTGTAGTATGTATGTATGTATATATATATATATGTATGTATGTATGTATGTATATATGTTTACATTAGCTATCATCGACATGTTAGACGATTTCGAACGATATTTCTTTGAGCTTTATTAGAAACTTTTTATATATAATATATATGTATATGTATATATATATGTGTATATATATATGTATATATATGTTTACATTAGCTATCATCGACACGTTAGACGATTTCAAACGATATTTCTTTGAGCTTTATTAGAAATTTTTTATATATAATATATATAATAATGTATATATATATATATGTATATATGTATATATGTATATATATGTTTACATTAGCTATCATCGACATGTTAGACGATTTCAAACAATATTTCTTTGAGCTTTATTAGAAACTTTTTATATATATTATATATAATAATGTATATATATGTTTACATTAGCTATCATCGACATGTTAGACGATTTCAAACGATTTTTTCTTTGAGCTTTATTAGAAACTTTTTATAAGACGAAAGAAAGAAGAAATGAACTATTTAGACGTATTTTTCATCGACAAAGAAAAAGGAAGAAAGAAAATAATTCGATTTTTTAAATGTTTATGAAGGAAGGGATAAGGAAGGGAAGAAATTTTAAGGATTCTGATCGCGATTATCCGAGTCTAATTCGTGGTACGTGCGCGAGTGTATCTATGTGGTCGTGAATCATCGTGAAGAGAGAGAGAGAGAGAGAGAGAGAGAGAGAGAGAGAGAGAGAGAGAGAGAGAGAGAAAGAGAGAGAGAAAGAAAGAAAGAGAGAGAGACCATAATTCGTGGGATAATATTAAGCCGAGGAATGAAATAAAAGGATCGAGGAAGTTGCATATGTGTGTTTTAGTGGCGCCGTGAGATCGGCAAAGAGAAAAAGGGCGCGCCGATTGCGACTACGCCTTAACGCGTGGAACATCATTGCCCTTTATACGAATAAGATACTTTTCGATTTATCGAAGAATTTTCGATTAAACTTCGTTTCCCCATATACGAGTATCGATCGTTTGATTATAGCGTTGGCGCATTAGTATTAACGATTTGATACGTAAGTACGTTTAATAGAAAAAAAATTGCATTTCTTTTCTTTTTTTTTTTTTCTTTTTCTTTTTTACGTGTTAACATTTCTAATCGATTATAGACAAACGAGTAAGTTTGAAAAAGGATTTGACACGATACGAAAAGTCAGTATTGTAAGTTAAGATAGATCGATAGATCGTTCGTTCGTTCGTTCGTTCGTTCGTTCGTTCGTTCGTTCGTTCGATCGATCGACCGTTCGATCGTTCGATCTAACGTACCGCGAATCGTCGTTGCGCCATGTGATTATTTCAATTATTTTATTACGTATCGTATCAATCTTGGTCCATATAATGCATATAATCAGGAGGCCATTATTCTGGGAACGCGCACGGCCAACGAAAAAGGTCCTCCTCCCCCTTCTTCTCTTTTTCTCCTTCTTCTCTTGAAACTTACCTACCCGCGCACGATCTCAACTCGCTCGTTTTAACGATATTGTAATTTGGAGACCGCAAACTCACCGCTGACGTCACTGGTTGCAGTCTTGAAAGAGTTCGGAACATCTTGCCAGCGTCGAAGAGAAGAGAGAAACGATCGATTCCACTCCTTTCACTCATCTCCTTTTTCCCTCTTCGAGTCGATAATTTCGATGAAAAGGATATTAGCGGGGAACGAATTATAGGAATTTTGAGGGATTAGATATTCGCCGAATTGAAGGATTGCGTTACTAATTCCTTTCGCAACGATCTATGTGCCGATCGTTACGCCGAGATTTATTTGCGACGAAGGCCACTGTCGTGAGATCAGTATTTTTTCTTTCTCTTTTTTTCTTATTCTTTATCTTTATTTTTTCTCCGTTCTTCTTCTTTTCTTATCTCTCGATATCATACGTATCGAATATCGTATTTGAATTTTTATGTTTTCTTATTTTTATTCCTTTTATTTCGTTTCTTTAATTCTTTGTTCGTTCTTTTTTTTTTTTCTTGTTTTTCCATTTTTTTTTTTTTTATCATAAATTACGGATAAAAATTACGGATACAAATAACGGCTCAATTTTACTTTCGTGATCGATATTATAATTATATAATATTCGCTATAATATACATAGACGAAGGATGAAAATCGACGAACCGTATAAATTTCTTTAGCGACGATCTATGTGCCGATTTTTAAGATTTATTCGCCGCGAAGCAACGTGTCGTGAGATTAATATTTTATTCTTCTTATCCGCATCAAATATCATCTATTAATTTTTATATATACATTTTTTTTCTTTTTTTAATCTTTTTATCGTAAATTATAATGGATACAGTGATGACTTAATTTTACTTCTTAGATCGATACTATAACAATGTAATATATATATATACCATAATAATATAATACTCACTGTAATACACACACACACACACACACACATAAAAAGATGCTTGAAACTCAATGAACCGTGGAACTGTGGAACCGTGTAAATGAAATAACAACAGTGTATTCCAATAGGAAAAAAAAAAAGAGTAATGGGCTGTTTTTAAGTAACGACCGAGAGTTGTACTCTCGGCGTACAGCTAGCAGAAGAAAGGACGTTAAAGGTCTTCTACAAACAAATATTTACACGCCTCTTAGAATTCCCGTTGACTCCGAGGTCGTTGTATAGCTCTTAGTTATTTACGTTTTGCTATCATTCGCAGTAAGTACTTCTTGTAGCGTATTTAAGAGGATTATTTGCGTCGTCAATCGAACTAACGAAAGATCGTTCTTGAACTAATCGTAAGTAGTTCTTCTTGGATTAAAAAATTTAGATTAAAGGGTGGATACTACTTAGCGTGGTAAAAAACCAAAAGAAAAAAAGAAAAGAAAAAAAAAAAAAGAGCCTACAAATAACAACAGTAGTACGAATGGTTGTATTTAAATTTAATAAGCATAAACAAAGATAGATTCAATGAAGCAAAGTTAAACCGTGATTAACTTACGTGGAAGATGCTTCCGTAAGTCGTTGAAAGGGAAAGAGTGAAATGGGAGGAAGAGGAGGAGGGGGAGGGGAGGGGAAGGGGTGGTGTAGAATGGTAGAGAGAAAAAATTACTGAAAGAAAAAGAATGGGAAATAAGAAAAGGAGGAGGAGGAGGAGGAGGAGGTAAATTACTGGTGTATAACGACGTTGTGTAATAACTTACCGACAAGTCGGACATACCCTAGCGATGTTCCATCGGTTGCATTACGAGCTCGTAAAACGCGTTGCTGTTTCTCTGCGTTACATCCGTTCGTTCGAGCATTTTTACGAGGCAAATGAGAGATTATAAGGAGTATTTTCTTACACGAGTTTCACTCATCCTATGCGATACTTCTCCGATACGTCTCCCATACTTTTTCTCTTTTGCATATCCGTATTTGGGAAGTGAACAACCGTATGCCAGATGGGGGATAGAAAGTTAAGGAAATTTCAGTGTTGGTCAGTTGGAAAGGTGTAGATCTTACATCGTGTAATAATAATAATAGTAATAATATACGTGATCACTATTTGAGAGATAGATTATTCATTTATTATATATTTGTAATCTTTATATAATTTATATTCGTTGTTACGAAAATATATACACACACACACATATATATATATATGTGTAAGATTTATGTAATTATTCAATTACATGATAGGGGAAATGCTCGTCGATAAAAATATCTATAGCCGTGTTCTTTTTTTCTCTTTTTTATATATATATATATATATATATATATATATATATATATCTTGTCTTATCTTGTTTTTTTTTCTTTTTTCTTTTTCTTTTCTTTTCTTTTCGTTTCCTCCAAGAGGGAAGAATAAGAAGAGGAGAAACTTTTACATATCCGAAAGCTATAATTCTCACGTACGTAAGTCTCTAACGAGAAATAGCAAGGCGGCAGCCGTAAGAAGGAAACCCTGATAATTCTCCGAGCATGTAGACACGCAATTAAGGTGTAACGTTTCGAAGTTCTGCTCGTAAACAACGCGGGCAAAGTAGCGGAACCTCCGAGACTCGATTCCGCCCGTCAATTGTTACCAATTGTTGCCAATCAGAGTAATACGTGTGATTAGAGCGAGAAGGTTGCCGGCACTGCACAGCACCCTGCTATATATCGCTCTGATTACACCGTATGCGATATTAATTTCGAATTAATTACGTGCCATCCTTTGGGAATCACGCGCGCGCCCGCGCGCAAACACACACACGCGAACAAAGTCGACAAAGTTTTAGAACGCTTTTCATTATTGTTACGATAATTAGGTATATATATATATATATATATATATATATATATATATATTTGCTTTTTTTCTTTCTTTCTTTCTTTCTTTCTTTTTTTTTTAAGCGAACATACATTTATAAGACCATCGACACCATATTAGACAAAATTGATATAATTGCGAACGTAAATCCAGTCATATCTTCCAGAGATATTTAAACGATCTATCGAGGTTTAATACCTTATAATTGTAACGAGTTTGAATCACGAATTTTCTCTATTATCGTTTACGCCAACACAGGTACATAGTTCTTCAATTTTTATTATATATACGTCGCATTACGTCGAGTAATTTTAACGAGCATTTATCTTTTCTTGGTGGCTATCAAGAATCGTGCATCGGTGTTATTAACGTTAGAGATTGTCGTTAGATAATCGATAATTACTGCCTCGTATATTTCATATCGTAGTAACTAATTGTAATGATTGTTTTTTTTTTTTTTTATACGATCCTTATATATTAACACGACTCAACTGACTTTATTAACATCGACGATTCCGATACTTTCACATTTGGTATAAATATTCGATGGTGAAATTTCAAAATGGCGTAAAGTTACATTAATCTCATTTTGCAATTTTCTCGATGATAAGTAGCGTACCTACTTACATAGATGCCGATCGCTCACGAAACCGGCAACTCGAGACGATTAGCATACGCACAGCCGTTCCTCGAAGACTCTCTTCGAGCATTCTCGCGAATCGTCCTCGTGGTCCCGTGATCGGCGAGAGGTCTGGTGGTAGGTAAGTAAAGACGAAGAAGAAGAAGAAGAAGAAGAAAATGAAAAAGAAAAAGAAAAAGAAGCGAAGAAGAGAAAGAAATCGATGCGTTCGTGCATCGCGTGGCTGAAAGTGAACCAACCGGTGGCCACGCCTCCTTAGACAGCCGCCAGCCAACAATTAAGATTTGATCGGCAAAAATGGTCGAGGCAAAATGGCGCTGGCCACTGAATACGTAATGCCGAACGAGCCAAGACACGCGGTTCTTCGAGCCTTTCCTTTGAATTCGCATTTTAAAAAGGCTATCGTTTTCTCTCTCTCTCTCTCTCTCTCTCTCTCTCTTCCTCTCTCTTTCTTTCTCTTTCTCTCTCTTCCCCTTCCTTTCTCTCTTCTTCTCTCTTCTTTTTTTTTCTCTATACGATTCGCTTTTACGTTTATTTGATTTATTTATACATCATGATCGTACGTTCTTGATGTAACAACCGTCGACTCCTGTAAGAATGCAACCGATCGTACATCCCTGCGTTAACATTAAAACGGCACGTTTTAATTCAGTAAAACAGCAATATGCATATCGAGGATCGCATGCTTACGAAAAGAAAAAAGAAAGGAGAAAAGAAAGGAAAAGGAAGGAAAAAGAATAGCTGGTAGACAGAAGCGTAGAAAGAAACGTTGGTATTTCGCGTTTTGCGTGCTCGTCATATTGCAAGAAGGAAGAAGACGGAGGGAATGGAATGGAGGAAGGAAAAGGGAAGGGAGGGGAAGGAAGAGGGAAGTAGAGGGAGCATATAAATCATATCGATAGGGACACGCAATATCGTTTCATCGTGCATATCTTGTACGTCCTTCTACGGAGGTTGTCCTTGATACTTAATGCAAGAGTTCCGCGCATGCCGGTACCTCGACACGACAATTTCGTTTCCCTTTGAACGTAATCCTCGGTTTCCTCGTTTTGTCGTTTTCTATGATTCCGAAGGGAGTTCATCGCACCGATCGCGTTTTTCTTTCCTTTCTTCTCTTTTCTTCTTTCTCTTTTTTTTTCTTTTTCTTTTTTTTTTTCTTATTTTCTACTCGGAAAGGGGGCGAGGGTTTGGGAGATGGGGGAACTGGAAGAAGAGGGAGAGGGAAAGGGAGAGGTTGGCTGGGCGGAAAGAAGAGACGGATTAAAATTGCACGAACGTTTTCGCCAAGGTACTTGTAGAAGGTACGTCGGGCGAAAATACAGGCGAGACCACTCTAATCATGGCGGATAGGCCTCGCCGGTAGCTACGTCGTTTTAGCCCTCGACTCGAGACTCTCATTACGCTAATGCTCCGCCAATCACCGTTTTTCCAACGCTGGCACACCCCCTATCCACCTCTTTTTCTCGATCACTCCAATCGGAATCATGCAAACCGATTGAAAAAATCAAACACTTTGAGGCCCTATTCACGAAGGATTGCTTATACCTAGGTACTTAAATATATCGATACCACGAAATCAGGACCGATTTCTAAGAATTCATTCTCGATTTGAAACGGTGATTCCGTGTATACGAAAAAAGGAAAAGAAAGTAAAAGAAAAATATATAGTTAGGATACCACCGGGGGTTGAATAATTGAGAATAATTTAGATGGTAGTTTCTTTTTTATTCTTCTCTATAATTCAGTACTCTTATACATTTACAATATCCAAATGGATAAGCTGCTGTCGATCAGAGATAACTATCGGAGGTAAGTTAAGTACTTAGCCACATCCGATGATTTGTACGAAGTCGATACCGAAGACGTTTTACCAAGCAACAGGTTAGCACGGAGAACGTTTAAAAGAGAACGTTTTTCATCCTTCGATCTTATCTCGATACGTTGTTCCGTTTGAATATTCGTTCGATCTTACGGGCTAGAAGATACGGCTAGAGTCGAGACTTTCGCACGCGTGCTTTTAAAAGACTTGGTCCATCGAAGTCTTTAACAGGGTACTTGGCGAAATAACCGAAGAAACTCTCTTTAGCATACCGCGGAGGGCCAACCGTTAAGCCTGGTCGTTAAGTTTATGGGGAGGGAGCTGCGAGATGCTGAGAGCTTGGCAATTAGATGCCTTCCGTGAACACTGTGATCTTCGCCACGCGAAAGAAAACGACCGTGGTTGTTTGTGTGCGAGAAAGAGAGATAGATAGATAGATAGATAGATAGATAGATAGATAGAAAGAGAGAGAAAGATATAAATAGACAGATAGAAAGAGAAGTAAGTAAGTAAGTACTTTCTTGGTACTTCTCGATATGCACGGCGATCTCCATGACGAGGAAATTGAAAGGACGTTTAAGCTCGCTTCTTGCCGATTCACCGTTTCGCGATAGAGCCGAGAAACGCGATGCGAACGCGATGATCCATCGGCCATCGCTACCGGACTGCTTTTTCCATCGTAGAAAAACGGCTAGCAACTCGGAGCCCGCTCTTTGATTATCGCGGAATCTCGATCGTCGAAGTAGCTGCAAGTAGGTAGATTTCTTTCGTTTTAGATACCTATGTATCTACCTACTATGTAGATATGTTCCCATATACCTACGTACGTGGGTATGTAGAATGTATGAAATTTGTAACATAGTACGAGAGCGTGTAATAATCGGTAAGATCTTTTCTACCTTGTAATTCCTCCTTTTTGACGTATGAAACGAATCGAGTACACGCGAAACAAGGTTTCACTCTAAACGCAAACTCGTGGGTTATATCTATTAAAAGGAATCGTTTGCAATGTTTTGCGAAAAATAGATACAAAGACATCGATAGTAGTTTCAAGGATAGCCGATCGTTTTCGTTGACCTTGGGCTACGATCTCGTGGATTCGATAGAAGGAAAGGTGGACGAACGAAAACGGATCGGTATCTCGATGGATAGCTTTCGATGGATATAGAACGAAGGATGATTGCCTCGAGAGAGTAGGAAAGAGAGAGAAGGAAAGAGAACAGGCAAGCACTATTATCGTTAAGCCGCATCTTCGACCGAAGAGTCGGGGTAATTGTTTCCTTTGGTTTATAGTTTTATTCCAACTCAGCAACGCGATGATATCTTCTCTCGTTTTATATTCCTCGAGGCTCTCTCTCTCTCTCTCTCTCTTACTTCTCCTTATAAACATTTATCCCTCCTCCAAAAAGTAAAATTTGTTGAGAAGATAATGCGCCGATAAGACAATCCTTCGTGTAGACGTTCAATGTTCCTTTACTATCAGGATCCATTCGAATCAGAAACGATATATCATGTAACGAAACAAGCCTGTGATAAAAGGAAATTCGTTGCCGTAGAAAAGAGCAAAGCCTATCCCAAGGGAAAGGCAACGTACATTATAAGGGCGTAGATAGAAAGGAAGCAAAGGAAATTCCCCTTAGGAAGAAGAGAGCTCGCCATCTTTGGACTATCTCTTTCTCTCTCTCTCTCTCTCTCTCTCTCTCTCTCTCTCTCTCTCTCTCTTCCTTTCTTTCTCTCTTTTTCTCTCTCAAACTGAAAAGGGGTTGGTTGGTACTAACCGAGAGTGGCATTAACTTCGTCTAGTCCGATATGGAAATATTCGAGGCTGGTGTAATAACACGGCACGGGGTGGCCCGTTTCGTAAACGACGACGATGTCTGAAGAAGTAGACCGAGAGAGAAAGAGAGAGACAAAGAGAGAAAAAGAGAGAATGAAAGAGAGAATTCGTGTATATGTATGCTTGCTGGTATATATGTGTATGTACGTGTGTGTGCGTGAAAGAGAGAGAGAGAGAGAAGTACTCGCAAAGTATTTTCGTGGAAAGCAAGGGAGATTCGAGGGTGGTGGCTGGTCGTAGTAGTTTGTAATGGTGGTAGTGGTGGCGCTCGTTTCGCTTGGAAATTAAGAGTCTCTCGCGTACGAGGGCGGTCCTGGAAACGGGGCCTATCGTTTAAGCCGGATCTCCATGTGAGATTACTGCCCCCCGGGGGTGGCAGCCGCGGAGAAACGACGACGACGGCGGTGGCGGCGGCGGCGATGCCGGTGTCGGCCGGATGGCGCGGATGGTGGCGATGTTCGAGGTCGATAGGCGGACTCTTCGACTTCCACACCCATTCGTAATATCTACCGAGAGTTCTGTGTCTATTCGTACTTTTTTCTCATGGCAACTTTCTTTCTACTATTTCTTCTTTATCCTCTTGGTCTTGGGCTTAAAAATTTTTCCTTTTTCTTTTTTTTTCTCTTTTTAATGTTTCTTTCATTTTTTTATTACTTTATTTCTTTATTTCTTTTTTTTTTTTTTTTTTTTTTTTGAATATTGTACTGAATATTTCATCGTACAAATACATAATTTGTATAACATCAGATATATGTGTAATTTACGGACATTGTATACGTGTATGTATGTATGTGTTCTTGATTATAATAGTAGTATTGAAATTTTGGAGAAATCGTTATTATAGATTATGAATTATTGTTTTTGACTATCGATCGTTTTTATTGTCAAGGAATTGTTTATAAGAAATAATTTTGAAAAAGGATTATTTCCATTAGGATAATTCGCGGAGATTCGTATTAAAGTCGTATGTTATACAGGCGCAGGCACATTTCCACGTATATATACTTTCGGAATTCTCATAAATGATTCTTAAATGGATTTATGTGACCTCGTAACGAATATATGATAAATCGTTCGTCATCTGTTCTCGAGAGGTCTATGGTCCCCAAACGAGGAATCTCATCGGTAAAAATCTCTCTTTGAAAAGAAAGGAAAGAATAACGCCGGTGGCATAAGCGAAGTTAGTCGAAAACGCGTGCCACCCTGTGAATCTCGGGGGGTGTGTCGTGGGCGTGGGGATTGCAGCTGTATACTCGTTGTCCGCACGCGTTCCGTATACCGCCTGTCAAGTCCTACGTGCACACGCGTTAGAATGCATATGACACGAGTATCTACGAACGTTAATTTGTTCGAAAACACGAAAGTCGAATGTGTAAATCGAACGTGCACGTTTCAATTCGATCTATCGATTAACTTGATAATGAAGGAAAGAAAAGAATAAAGGAAAGAAATTATTTCCGATAAAGAAAAAAATTCCTTTAACGATTCGTCATCACTCGATAAAATTTTTACGTTTATTCGCTTGCTTACTTTTTTCCCTAATTTATACCATACAGATATTTCTCATTTATAAATTTGATTATAACGAATTTTATATGAATGTATGAAAACAAATAATTCCAAGTATGGAATGAAATGTTCAATAAATATTATAATTAAATCGTTGACGAAGTTTGTACGATCGAAATTCAAATTTCAAAGGACAATGGATGACCGAGTCCCAAGGACATGGACGAAAAAGAGAGAGAGAGAGAGAGAGAACTAAGGGTGGAAAAGGGTGAAAAGGGCTTGCGCCTCTGAAAACCGTAAAAAAATATTGGAGAGAAAAAGAGAGAGAAAAAGAGAGAGAGAGCTATGCAATGGGTATATAACCGTCGACACCCACCGGACCCAGCGGCTACGTTCTCTCTCGACTAAAGCAGTTGCACCCTAAGCTACACCCTGCGACAAACATCCAAAGAAGAATAACGAACGTCCGAGAGAATAAGAGAAAAAAAGAAAGAGAGAGAGAGAGAGAGAGAGAGAACCAGCACCCTATTAGGTACAGAATCGTCTATTAGCGTACCTCGAAGGGAGGAGTCGCTTTTTCAGGCTGCTACCAAAAGAGTCTCGAGTGACAGGAAGGAGCGAACAGAAAGCAGTGCTCCGATTTCGATCAACTTCCGGTTTTTTCCTTCTTTTTCTTCTTCTTCTTTTTCTTCTTCTTCTTCTTCTCCTTCTTCTTCTTCTCCTTCTTCTTCTTCTCCTTCTATTATTACTACTTCGTCTTCATCTTTCTTTTCTTCCTTTCTTCATTGAATTTTTTCTCAAAGAAAAGGGCTAAGCCGTCCGTTCGTATAATAATTGCGATTATTATATTTACAAAGTACAACGCCGAATCTTTGCATCCGAATGAAATATGAATGTATCTTTAAGTAGACAATCCATTTAAAATGTTTAACTAAATGATTATTATGTAGACAGATAAAACGATAGATCCGACGAGACGAGATAGATCTTTTCGTTTTCACTTTTTTTTTTTTTACTCTATTTCTTTCTTGTTGTTTACGATTGCGAAATCAAATATACATACGTAAGTATAGATGCAAGGTAGAGAAATAAAAATTGTATCTCCGAATGGAGAATAATCGACCCTCTCATCGATAGAAATTCTAATCGTAATAATGACTACAATCATCTCGAGACTGCTGCTACACACAATGGTTATTCGATCGGTATCGCGAGACGAACGTGAATTATCGCGGGCGATGGACTTGACTTCGACAGATGGTTCCATCGAGAACTATTTATGCTAGCTCGAATACTAAACGAATCGAAATTTTCGCAGAATCCTTCGTGAAACTGGTATAAGTGCTTACTTACCTAGCCCATAAATAAAAGGCGTGGAAGGGATAGCAGAAAATTAGGGACTTCCGTTTTTGACGTTACGTAATCATCGATTAAAGAACATAAAATTTCCTGTATATATATATATATATATATATATACACACACACGCATATATTTTTTTCTTTATTTTTTTCTTTTCTTCTTCTTCTTATTTTTTTTTTTTTTATATATCAGATAGAACGTAACCCCATCATTTTATTGTTCAATATTACGCAACGAGACAACGTTTAGTCGTTTCAATTCGAAATGATGGATATTGAAATAAAATAAAATACGTTAAAGTACGTGAAATCATTGTAGTTTACACGCCCACAACGTCCACGATCGTTACGGACGGTTCTTTCGTCATTGTAACGTTTCCTGTCTACCGGTGGTTTTAACCAACCCCTCTTGCTATATTTGGAATCTCCTGTTACAAGTCCTGTTACAAGTCTTTCGGCAAAGAAGAACCAAGGAAATCCGTTACAATGATGCGAAGACGTAGGACGTTCGTCACGGAAATGCGTAGACAAACGAATCGTAGACGTCTCCATGAAAGTAGCTTTTCATGAAAGAAAAATTCTTTGTAGCTTTAGCTACGATCCTCTTTCATGCGGTTTCTCAAATCTTTCCTTCTTTTATTATATCTACGAAAGTATTAAAATGCAATTTCTATGTATAGATGTATTATATTTAGAAGGAATTATTGAACATTTATTCTTGGAAAATTATTCCGATGTCTGGCATGTAGATATGCTGTAAATATATGCATGTATATATTACTATAATATACATAGGTATATAAGATATTTTCTTCAACGAATATATGCATATATATATATATATATATATATATATATGTGCGTGTGTGTGTGTAGCTACAGGTATACGAAACTCTAGAAAAAATATATATATATACTACACATATTTTTCGAATTTCTCCAAATATGCATATATATTATTTAATGATTATTAATTTTCTTGAAATTATAATAACTCCACTCCATATTATTACAGTACCTATTACATTTGTTAGTAAAAATTTTATTTATCAAAAATGTGACAAATGTTCCAAATGAAAATGAAGTTATACACACGTATTCGTTCGTCGTGAAACGAATAGGAAAACGATAATACGGAGAAGGGTTAAAATTCAATCTGCAAGGTGCACCGAGAGTTCCTCCTACAACTCGCTTGGAAATATTTCTTCGCGAGGGCGGATGGTACTGGAAGACTGCAATTTCATCGTTGCCATTGTTTCCCTCTCCCCTCAGCGGGCATCGCGACTACATAATTAAGCGCGCCGGAAGGATGCGTAATGCACGAATAGATCCGCGTTGTTCGTACGATGGAACACGAACCACGATGGTCGTCCTATTACCCGAACGATCCACCCACGATCACGAATATTTGCGGAATCCTTCTTGTACACCCACACGAATGTAGTAGGATACTAACAAATCGTTTCCTTACTATTCTCTTTCTCTTTCTATCTTTCCGTGTCTTTTTCTCTATCTCTTTCTGTCTGTCTTTCTTCCGTGTACGATTCCATAAAATCGTGAATAGCGTCTTTACGCGAACGAGAGAGAAGTTTAACGTCCACCTCGTTATATTTCTTACGATCGTTCGTGCGATCATCGTTATATCTCGAATTTCTAAAAGGAGGAATGAAATATCGATGGTTACATTTTATATCGTCATCGATTTGTAAGATAGAAAATACCGATTGAAAATAATTCGATTGTGTGTGTGTGTGTGTGTATATATATATGTATGTATGTATGAAAGAAAAAGAAAAGAAATAAAAGTAAAGGACTCGACAAAGAAAGGTCGTTCGTAGAGGTGAATGTACAACGCGTATGGACGTGTACGTACGACAAAAACTGTCATAAATCGAAAGCAATATTTAGTTTACAAAGTGGTATCATTAAAATCAACGTCTTGCCCTTGTCCTTTGTTCGTTGTAAACAAATATTATATACGTATATACATACATACATACACACAGTACGTACGTAGTTACAAGAGACGTAGGACAAAGTCATTCGTGCGAGTAATGTTGAACGTGTCGGTCGCGTTAAGCATTTAGTGAACAAGAAGTCGAATAATCTCATGTTCGTTAGCGAAGACTCGGTGATCAACGTCGAGCTCATTAACGTTAGGAGAAGAAAAATTGGTAATTGTAAGTTTATATCTTTATTAAGAGTAAAATGCAAAGGTAGGAGGAGTTTTGCAAAGCAAGCAAGCAAGCAAGCAAGCAAGCAAGTAAGTAGAACGTTGAACAGAACGTTATGGTTAACGTATGACGGCATTTTTTTTATGGTGTGGATCGATATGGAACAAAATATGTAGAGAGCAACGTTTATGGCAGAAATCCTCGGCGATTTATCAGAAATAGAACGGAGAACAATGCGCATTACTCGCGAACGATCGTCCGGTTTGTTTTACCCCTTGCCTAGAGATATCTCGCGAACTGTGCTAACGAAGGTCCGAAAGCGTTTGGCCTCGTAATGACGAGGCCAACGTCGTAAATTACGACGTCGAGCGCAAGAGAATTCCCTGAAAGCTCGGAGAGGAAGGGTGGCGGATTCTCCAGGAGAGGAGAAGAAGAGGAGAGGAGAGGAGAGGAGAGAAGAGAGAAGAGGAGAAAGAGCGATGGCGATGAAAGGGAAGCGTCGACTCGCGAACGACGCTACATAAACACAGGCACAGAAAGACGGTCATATATATATATGTATATATATATATATAGGTATGTAGATATATATATGTGTATGTATGTGTGTATGTATGTATGTATGTATGTATGTATGTATGCATTGTACGTATATACGTGAATACTCAACACTAAAACGATTCACCCTTTGCAATGGTGAACGCGAGCTACGTCCGTCCGCAGGCATTATATGCTGGAAACGCAGTTTGTCTTATCATTCGCCATCTAGTAATGGCGAGGAGCATTGCTTTACGACTAATGGACTTGCACCGGTAAATCACCACAGCACAATGCTCGCCGCTCTGCGGACGATTTACGAGCTTGGTCCAAACGCGGCATCGATCCTACGCTGTATAAAAGATCCGACCTAGACTCCCTAGGACCGAACTCGAAAGTGGATTTCAAGCTTTACGGCGTAAGAGAGTTTTGTAAAAGATAGATACAGATAGATAGATAGATAGATAGATAGATAGATAGATAGATAGACAGAAAGGGATAGAATTTCCTATCGAAATGCGAAATTTCTATACTTCGAAAAATAGGAATAAATCTCGTAAATCATAGAAAACTTTGCTAGGTTAAATTTTTAACACCTTTGAAGTATATAAGCGATTATTATTTGCGTGTTCGTCGATATTTTTCATGTTTATTTTCTACGATAACACCGATGACTTTCCTCGACCTCCTTCTTACGTTCTTCTACGAGAAGAAGAGAGAAGAGAAAGAAAATTTTGCGCTGCTTTCCGAAAGAAACAGTTTTGTTTGAACGTTTATGCGTATCACCCATGTTCGTGCGTATTTTTCTTTTTTTTTCTTTCTTTTTTTTTTTTTTCTCGAAGGATCCGTTCCAACGTAACTTTGTTAGCTACGACCGTATCTCGTTTTCTTTTTTTTTCCTTTTATTTTTTATTCTTTTCACTCTCGGAGAATTTCAATCATCGAAGGACGAGAAGAAACTCGCAGTTATAAGAACGTCGCTCGATCCCGGATGCATCGAAGATCGAGGCGCGATCCTCATCTTAAAAAGTATGTACTTTCGATGCTGCAGAGCGAAAAGCACTTAGGGAACGCCTCGGGTAAGCTGTGTAATAGTAATAATAACGTTATCGACGTTTTGTTCGAAGGGGACGATAAATGTTTATCGGCGAATACTCGTGCCCACGTAAACGAGGTTCCGGGGGCGTGAGTAAATCTATAAAAGACGGAAATTTTTTTCTGCCGTAGGCTACGTAAAACTACTACAGGATACCGTGTGCATCCGAATCGGACGACTTTAAACGGAAACATTGTTTCCTTGAACTCGTCAAGTTATATATTTATAGTATTTTTGAAAGGGAAACAATCATAAAATTAAGAATTATTATCGAAGCGACGACGAATATTTTCAAAATTACATACAATAGCAAGAATGTCGTAATGTTATCGAAATAATAAAATAATAAAAAAAAAAAAAAAAAGAACGAAGAAAGAAAGAAAGAAAGAAAGAAAGAAAGAAAGAAAGAAATCTTCGTCTTAGAAAAATCTTGTCGAAAATAGATGACGATATCGAACGTCTTAAAAATATTTAGAATATTTCGTGGGATTCGAGGAAAATTTAAGGGGGAGGAAAAATAAAAAAAGAAAATAAAAAAATAAAAAGGAAAGAAAAAAAATTAGTTTCTCGATGGCTCGTTTATAAGATAACGCTCTATTCTTTTTCTTTCTCACTTTCAACGATTCATCTCGAAGGATCGAGGATGTACAAAGCCGAGATAATCCGGTATAGTTCTCGAACGAAGCTTCAAGACGACGGCACTCGAGTATTGTGCTTCGAAGAGGTGGCTAATTAAATTATTTTCCTCGTTCATTCGACAGCGGGTGGATCCTGTCGGCTGGTCTCTATCCGGTCAGTCACTACTTCAGACCAAGCACTTCTTTCGAGAAGTTCTATTGTATCCGTCGACACATCGCTCGCCTTTCCAATTAGCGCGGCTTCGAGAAGGTGAAAGAGAAGGAGATTGCCATCTTCGCGTCATTATTTCACGACTAACGTTGCTTTCCTTTTCTTTTTCTCCTTCTTTTCCTTTTTCTTCTTCTTTTTCTTCTTCTTCTTTTAAATTTTAAAACCTGCGAGAATTACGTCTTCTTTTTTATTAATTTTCTATTATGATTTTTGTATTATTTTATTGATTTATTTAATTTTATTTAATTTATTTATTTATTTATTTATTTTTTTTTTTAACAGATTCGTACAAGGATGTCTTCAATTTTTAAGCTTTCATTAGACTGTACTCTCGTTAAAAAGTCTTTCACCATCGAACTATTTAATAATCTTTCTCGAAAATTTTACTCGTTATATTCGAAAACATGGCAACGTAAAAATTATAGGAATTATGTCGGTAGTACCTTGTAATAGAAAAAAATATTTCTTTCGGAAAAGTGAAATTTTTATAACGTAGGTGGGAACGATGATGTTTGGATTTCGTGTATCTCTCTCTCTCTCTCTCTCTCTCTAGGAAGGACTAAGGATCGCGGCTAATGTGCCGTTGCTTGGAATTATAGCGTTACGTATCTTTCTTTTTTTTTTTCCTTGGGTTTGAAAGAACAGAGAAGAAAAAGCGTCTCTAGAGAGAAAGAAAAGGGAAAGAAGTAAAAAGAAAGAACGACAACAACAACAAAAAAAAAAAAAAATACGAAAGAAAAGAGAAAAAAGGAGAAAAAGTCGAGCGCACTCTAGTTTCGCGTTTCCGTGAGAAATATATCTACTTGTCTATCTAATAATATGTTTCAAGTTGTTTAAATCGCATTAACCATGTCTCTTTGTGTATTCTCTTTTTTTTTTTTTTTTTTATCTAGGTCTCTTTTCAATCTAGGTAGTAGGTTAATTATTTATGAAAGAAAGAAATGAAAGAGATCGAAACGCCATTTGAACTCGTTCTCCTCTGTGATAGGCTTAAAATTTTTTCAAAATATAATACGAGAGATAGAGAGAGATAGAAAGAGTGATCTTTAACTTCTGTCCGCAGTGGCTTCTGTCCATTAGTTGGATAAGATCTTCAGGCCGTTGAATTGGACCTTTACTCTCCCGACCCCAATTTGTATCTTTCTTCTCATCATCTTGGTACCTTTACCAGCTCGAGCTTTGTCGGTATGCGAAAAATGATGCTGGAATTTTGCTGATAGGATCGCAGGTATGTCGCACCTCTCTTTCTAATCACGTGCTTGTTATACAGGATGTCCGAGACTGTTAAAGGTGAAAATACACGATAGTTATGACTTGTTAAAAATTGATTAGATACGAAAAAAAAGAGAGAGAGAGAGAGAGAGAGAAAAGACGAAGAAGAAAAAAAGAAAGATCGAATCCAATCAATTTTCGAGTATGCAGGTAAAACAAATATATAGATTTCATTTATCGAAATTGATTTCACGAAGTTAGACTAAAATTTATATTTAATGGGCCTCGATGTATTTCGTTTGAACCGAGCACATTAAAAAGGTTTTTCTCTTTTTTTCTTTCTTTCTTTCTTTCTTTCTTTCTTTCTTCCTTTCGTTTTGTATCTTTTTCTTCTTTTCTTTTTGAAATAGTTACTCCTTACTCGTAGCTGACCTTTGAATTCGTTCCTGCTATTAGCATGATCGATGGGACGGCTTGTTTGTTTATCCTTCTTTTCGTTGCCGCTTCCACGCTTTAATATAGGTCGATGTTCTCTGAAAAGAAAGTTCGGCGAGTGCAGTCGCCTGTAGGAAGGATTAATTATTTTCTCAGTTATTCATCTTCACCGGTAACATTCATCAAGATGTCATTCGATTCATGAGATTTAAAGGACTTGTAAAGCGATTATTCGATGAACTTACAGGCTTGTACGATTTCTTTCACGACTCTATTAACACGGAAATGAATTTAAACTTGTTCTCGAAAGTCATTGACGAGGGGGGAAAAAAGAAAAAAGAAAAAGAAAAAAAAGAAAGATGGCGATGATAAATTTGTATTGGACAAAAATCAAATTAGAAAGAGATAGAGAAAGAAAGAACAAGACAGAGAGAGAGAGAGAGAGAGAGAGAGCTACTCGATATCGATAGTTTGATGATCGTTGATATTGCCTACAATTTTTTGATGCAAGTTCATCGAAGAGAATCGGATAATGAGTTGGAAGAGACTTGGCGCCAGCGGCTTCGTCATGGCCTTATTCCGTTAAGGCCACTTTTTGTCGCTCGATCTTTCAGACGCTTGAGACCAGTCGTAAGATTTCCAAAATAACGTACCTCACCTGGACGATAAAACGTCTTTCCAAGCACCCGAACACGTTGTTTCACATACTGATCGTGATTACGAGATAACTCGTTGAGTAGGTATAATGAACGGACCCGACCAACCGACCGACCGACCGACCGACCGACCGTTCATTCGACCGTCCGACCGGTCGACCGATCGTAGGCTCGCAAAAAATTCGAGTTGAGTTTCGGAGCAGGATAATTTCAAACAATCTTCTATATAAATATAATAATAATTGTCATAGTAACATTACGGGATGGTTGATCTGATCTGACGAAAGAAAAATGGTACGGCGTAATTCGATTGATACGAAGGTTAACGAGTTTATTCCGAAGGTCATTTCAGAACGGATATTGACGGGTCAAGATTGGGGAATAAAACGAGCTTCGTTGTTGTCGAGCTTACGAATCGATTCTATAAGAGTTGATTTTACTATTGGATTATGTGAAGAAAATCAAAGTTTTCGACTCGCAATGGCTTTGGTGTTAGACGAGGGTCTGACTGCCGCTTCATTGTGTGATGGCTTTCTCTCTCTCTCTCTCTCTCTCTCTCTTTCTCTCTTTTTCTCTCTGTCTCTCTCTCCCTCTGTCTTTCTTATATAGCTTACCTCTCTTTCTCTTCCCTTCGATAAAAGATAGCATTCGTAATCGCTTTTAATTACTTTATAATGAGGCCGTGATTTGGCTCTCCCTGACTGGCGCCAACATCGGAGGCCAAAGAAGGAAGACAAAAAGGAAAAGAAGAGATAGGAAGATGAAGAAGAGAAGAAAAAGGAAAAAGGGAGACTTGCGGTTTCGTGGCAGCTTGATGGCTTTATACTCCGGTTTTATAACGAACAAAAGAGTATTTTCGACGTAAGCTACGATGCTTTTTTAAGAAACAAACGCGACGAGAGTAATTCACCGAACATATATTGCTTCTTCAATATTTCCTACTACACTCTTACACACACACACATATATATATATATATATATTTCGTTAAAAAATATTTCATTGTCAAATGAAATCGGCAATCGAATAGGAAGAGAAAAATATTAACATTCGTTTTATTTTCCTTTTTTCTATTTTCTTTTTCAACGATCAAATAATACAATCGATCGAGGATGATAGAAATGAGAGTGGGATGGGGGTTAACTCATAGATAACATTTATAGATTTTCAAAATTTGATCATGTTGGAAGGTGAATTGGAGTTGTAAAAAATTGACACGCGTTCGTCGTTGTTGCGGCCTATTAAAGATTCTGAGCAGCTCATTTAGATACCTGTACCTTCGTCGGTCATGGCGTTGAAGAGGGATGAGAATCAGAAAGAAAGAGAGAAAAAGAGAGAGAGAGAGAGAGAGAAAGAAAGAGAGAATGAGAGAATGAGAGGATGAGAGGAGTGACTAATGCGTCTGTAGCTCCCTGAAAAAAGCGTCCGTGCGGTCGAGCATCAAAGGATTCTTTGGCGCCGCTTCTTCTTATTCCTTTCTAGCCGCAACGCGGACGTCGCTCTTTCACGTTGTCCAGGATGCGACCGACCGTAACCCTACGATTGTCTATTACGACCTAAGTCCTTCTGTTTCTCTCGCCTTTCCTTTAGAGGAAGATAACGTCGAGACAATCGATGTACCGATCGTGTCTTCGATAATGATGATTAAACTCTTTACAAATTGGATTCCTTTTAAATTGAATGTTCTTAGAACTTTTTCTATCTATCTTTTTCTTCTTCTTCTTTTTTTTTTTGTTTTCTTAAAGGTCAATTTTTTTTCTTTCTTCTCCTCCTTTCTTTTCCTTTTTTTTTCTAACTTCTCTTTTTAAAAAATACGTCTCCCGTATCACGTTCTTTCTTCTTCTTCCTCTTCTTCTTCTTCTTCTTCTCTTGCGAAGGAGTCACGATAAATTATACGTATGTACAATTTACAATCGACGATCGATGTTTATGAATTTTCTTACGCGTCAATTACGTGGTCGCACGAAGGCTCATTTTGATAAAGCCCAAGAGAATTTTCTTCTTAACATCCGGGATGCGTTCTGACCCTGGAATAAGATCCGTTCAATTTTATTTACCGTCTCTTTAACTCGATCGATTCATTGCACCGGAGCGTCGCGATAAATCCCACTGGCAAATCGAATGCAAATTGCAAATAAATTACAGTCCTAACCGTCATTTGCGCAGTTGCATGCAACTTCTGTGAAACGATTTCCCTCCGGCTTCGATGCATCGCTTCTCTTTTTCTCCCTTTCTCTTCTCTTTCTCGTCTCTTACTCGCTCTCTCTTTCTCTCTCTATCTCTCTATCTCTCTATCTCTTTCTCTTTGTGTCTCTTTCCATCGACCATCGTGTTCACGTGTATCAATCAGCTAATTGCCTTTCGGCACAATTATATCATTATTTAATTAATTGCGTACTGCCAATCGTCGACTCACCCTACGGTTCTTGTGCCGCATGTGAACTAATTACAGCCCTTTGCACGTGTTAGAGTATTAACTTTGCCGTCTTCATGCATACGTGTATTCCGTTCGTGCTTGTAGCTACTGAAATGAATTCCACTTCATAGTACAGACTTGCGTATACGTGCATATCTACATATATCTATATACCTATAAATATATACATACGTTTATGTATATGTATATATGTATATATGCATACATACATATAACTACGATGACGACAAAGCGTTTAATAGGTTTTAAAGAATCATCAAAGAAGTCATAAATATCATTATAATTTTTTATAAGTCATGAAATAAAAAAAAAATTTGACGACGACGACGACGACGACGACGACGACGACGACGACGATAAGAAACAGTCATCCATGTTATGGTTAAGAGAGGAAATGAAAAGGAGCAAGAATTGAAAATGAATTTGCAAAAAGATTTTACATCTTTATTCGTAGACATTTGAAACTTTATTGTTGGCTTTAGTTAAGATAGGAACATTAAGTAGCAATAAAGTAGCCATCGCTGAGGCAAAATTTACGACTCACCGTCCGGTTTCAGCGCACCGTAATGATGAGGTGTGGTAATAATAGTTACGAGCGATCCTTCCACATCGTTGTCTGACATATCAGACAAGAAAACTGGAAACATATTGTGTCGTACACAGTAATACGGCACATTGCACCGATAAACGAGCGTCCTCGAGGATGTTCTTTCTTTCTTTTTTTTTTTTTCTTTGTTTTGTACTTTGAGAGAGGGAGAAGGAGAAAGAGAGAGAGAGAGAGAGAGAGAGAGAGAGAGAGAGAGAGAGAGAGAGAGAGAGAGAGAATCGTGTGCATAATGCATTCGTGACATTGCGTCCTATCGATGCTACCCGAGCACATCTACTACGATCGATAAGTCGAAACATGGCGTCACTCAGGTGCGCTGGAGTGCACGCTCTCTTGCTACCATTCGTGTGCGTTGCCTATATACTTTCTCGATGCATTTCCACTTGAAAATGGCGCCTAATTGTATATCCAACCAACACGTGGCTTTATTCGCGAGAACTATCACCTAGCGACGTTTATGGGTTTACGCGTTTATTTTTATTTTTGTGATTCGGTCTTACGTAGTTACATTACATTATCGCTTTATGTTCCATAAGAAGAAACACTTTTCCTTCTTCGTGATTTTTCTTCATTTGTTCTTTTGTTCTTTCTTTTCTTATTTTTTTTTTTTTTTATTCTATGCGAAACGTTCGACACGATCGAAACGATAAATATCTAATCTGTATTGTATGCTATCCATGATTTATGAAGAAATTATCGAACGATTCGTTGAGGGATCATCGCGTACGAAGAGCAACTCGAGTAGCAATATGCGATGGCTTCCGGATCGTACGTGCTGCTCGGCTTCGATGTCGAGCTCTGTCATTATTCAAGGGTGAAGCCTTTTGAAGCGTACACACGAGGAAACGTTCGCATCTCTCAACGTGAAATCATGAACGTATCATTAGAAGCATAAAATTACTCGACGCTAGCGAGTCGCTAGCGCCAGTTTTCAATCAGTCCACGTCGGATTACAGATCCCAACGATAAAATCGACTTCGGTTTTATGATTTAGTATTAACGAAGGGAGTCACATTACGAGTCGAAAATCAAACTGTGATACTCCTCGTATTAGTAGTGGTAGTTGTTATTTTGATGTTCGTCAGATGTGTCCGATCGATTTTTATTCGTTTTAATTATAATAATCGTTTTAATGGTCAACGATACTATTTGATACACGATCTAGTTTTTCTTTCCATTGGAAAGTTTCGACGAGGTGTAGGTGACTTTATTAAGGTTACATATTCAACCGAGTATGATCGAAACCTAAATGGAAGTTAAGAAAATAAACGCAAACCACGGAGGAACTTAATCCCATGGAATGTTCTGGTAGCTTTATGTCCCGTCGTAAACTTTTGAATGCTTTCGCCTTTTTTCCTGCCTACCGACGACCACTACCGTCACCTTGGACTATAAAAACCAACCGATTTCACTCGCCGACGATCCACTCTGGCTAATGAGCCGTGTGTGTTTATACGATCATCTATGATTCGGCTACCGTTAGTCTGCTTTTGCGAGCTCCACCTATTAATTGGAATTTATTATACACCCATTAAGCACCAATATATAACCTCCTAAGTTGAAACGAATGAACGACTACTACTTGTCTTACGACATAATAATATCATATTTTTAGAGTTTCGATCAAACGAGATATTTCATAACGAAGCATGCGATCTTTCATTAATATATAGAAACATACAATGATACGATAATGCCTCTAAAGAATATTTTAACAAAACTATCTATCATTGATCTTTCGATCGTATAGAAATCATCAGAAAAGTGAGGGAAAAAAGGAAAAATTCAATTATGATAAATAAGAATCAAATCAAACATTGATTTGATACATTGATAGTACAGATACGCGTATAGACATATACATACATTTATCGGCGACGAAGGGTACAGTGGGACGCGCTCGTTTGGAATTAAAGCGTACCACCCAGCGACGCCCTGGACCACCTAGGGGTCGACGGAGGCGTTGGACCGAGGCGTCCTTGATACGCCCCTGCGCGTGCTGCAAGAACTCACCGACGGTAGTCGGGCACACGCGCGCTTTACGTTCGCTCGTGGATACAAGAAGATTACGCCGTTGCCCTCTCTCTCTCTCTCTCTTTCTTTCTTTCTTTCTTTCTTTGTCTCTCTCTCTCTCTCTCTCTCTCTTTCTCTCTCTTTTTCTTTCGAACACGCGAGAGAAGAAAAGAGAGGAAAGAAAGCGAGAAAGCAAGCAAGCAAGCAAGCAAGCAAGCAAGCAAGCAAGCAAGCAGGGCCAGAATTATCTCGGCAGGGGCGTGGGCGTGACGAGTTTCGAGAACCCTCCTCCTCCTCCTCTTCTCCCTTTTGCGATCTGCTGCCACAGTATACACTTCTTCTGTCTCCGATTCGGTCCATACTACTCTTCCTCTCCGTTGCCTTCTGAAATTCGACGATCCCCCTACCCGTTTTTCTCTTTGCCAGTTAAAGGTAAGAATAAAAAAAAAAAAAAAAAAAGAAAAGAAATGAAAGAAAGGAAGGAATAGAAAAAATGAATTGCGGACATGGGGGTAAATAAGTAAGTAAATAAATAAGTAAGTACTTGCGTGTATTTTAATATACGTGTTATAGGTACTTACCTATAATACGTATGTAACTGTGGGGCGCATTCAAAATTACGAATTAACGAAGCTTCCTTGCAACCGTGCACCCTACCTACGACCTTCTCTCTTTAACTTTGTGAAATATTGTTTCTCGACATATGCTCCTCGTAGAAAATGAGAGAGAGAGAGAGAGAGAGAAAGAGAGGGAGAAGAAGTATTTCGTTTTGACACGACGCCGAACCATGATCGATGCCTTTTCTCGACACAGATGACGACTTCGTTCATCGTCTTTTTTTTTCTTCTTCTTTTTTTGTTCTTTTCGAGCTTACCTTCATTTTTCCTTTTCTTCTTCTCTTTATCTTTTTCTCTTTCCTTCTTCTCTTCCCCTTTTATCTTGTTTCGGGCGTGGAGCAGTCGTTAACCGGACAGAGCACATCGAACATCTGCGAAACTTCTGTCTTCTTCTTCTCGCATTGATAGTCACCGCACCGTATAGACAACTCCGACATGTGTTGGAGATACGAAAAGTTTCCTTTACCTTTCGATATCCTTATTTACTTACATGCATATTTACTTACTTGCTTACTTGCTTGTGCATTTACGCGAATAAATAGAAATTTTTGGGAAAGTGTAACCATATGGAATATATTTCTAAATATATGACGTCCGATATATCATACGTACATATTCACCATTGACGTTATATTAGGCGAACGAAGAAACGAATTATTCGTCGACGTTCTTGTCTCGTTTGTACCAACGAGTCTCCGTGATTTTATCTATAAAAACGAGAGAGAGAGAGAGAGAGAGAGAGAGAGAGAGAGAGAGAGAGAGAGAGAGAGAGAGAGAGAGAATAAAAAAGAAACAGAAAGAAAACAGAAAACAAGAAAAAAAGAAATTAGGCGATTTCTCGAGGGCGACTATAACGATCTCGTAAGTCGTCCACCGACTTGGGAGTCTTTAGTTTTAGTAGTTTCCGAAATTTTGCTTTACCGACAAAAGCGAGAGATGGAAAAAAGTCGTAATAACGGTAGAATGGGCGGAGTTCTCGTCGGGTCCAGCGAAGATACCCGGCCCGGGAAGAGTTCGTAGGATTTTCCTTTGTTCAACCGACGTTCTCTTGGTTACTCTTTTTCTCCTACCACCCTTTCACTCCTAAACCTCCCTTCTTATTCCTTTTTTTTTTTATTTTTATTTTATTTTTTTATTTTTTTTTTTTTGGAGAAGGGGAGAGAATCTCGATCCTCCGTGGAAGAAGAGAGCCGAAAGGACGAATATAATGTTTACTCAACTCATTAGACGTTCTAATGTGTTATTAAATTCGTAACCGGTCTCCACTTCGGAATAACTCGAAAAAGAGAGAAAAAGAAAGATAGAAAGAAAGAGAGAGAGAGAGAGAGAGAGAGAGAGAGAGAGAGAGAGAGAGAGAGGATTGTTTCGCGCTTACTACGGCTTCAGAAGACGGTTCTCTTTTACGATGTTTCGTAGAAACTCGAGCATATGCCTCCCCTTTCCATTTTTTCACCGGAGAATCTCCGAGTTAAAGGGTGATCCATAATCTTCTCGTTTCCTTCATCGATGACCGGCTGTGGCCACTTTGCAAGGGTATAAACTACTGAGAGGTCGCTTGTCTATTACGCGACTACTATACAAATACTTAACTGCCTATTTCTCTAGAAAAATTTACGATCGTTAGACGATATTTGCGTTATTGTAAACTGTTAATATGATTTTTTTTAAATTAATAATAAAATCAATAAGAATGTAATTAATAATCTTTAGAATTTCGTTGACATCGTCGAATTAATTCCGTACGAATTTTGATCTACCGTATAATTTTCTTTTTTCTTTTTCTTTTTCTTTTTCTTTTTTTTTTTTTTTTTAGCATAAAAATCTTTATGTCTGCGTGTTTGTAATTTCTCAGAAAACTTAATACCATATTTGTTTCGATTCGAATGAAATTATCTATAATTATTCTTTATGATCCGACGGAAGGTTTCGCGGAAATGTTAGATATAAAACGTGAAAATAACTATCCATCGTGCTTGACGAGAATGAATATACTTAGTATTAATAATCTCTCAATAATTTTTGTTCAAATAAATCTTAGATATTTTTTGATATCAGACTTATTGGAAAATATACTCTTGAATTTTCCAAATGTTCCGAATATTTTCTATTTAAATAGTCTCAAATGAGACAAGAAAAAGTCTGAAAAATCGAGTGTAAGATTCGTAATGCTCAACGGTGATTCGATCTATTAAAGAGACAGCCAAAAAATAAAAGAAAAAAAAAAAAAAGAAAAAAAAAATAAGAAAAGAGGAAAAGAATGAGTCTTGAAAGGTTTGACAGCAAAGTTGAATGAACAACTTTGAACCAACGTATACTCCCGTTTCTCTCTCTCTCTCTCTCTCTCTCTCTTTCGTAATCGGATCCCAAAGCTCTTGGATATCCATCGAAGTAGTATTCAGCGAACAACTCAGCTGTTTCCGGTGGGCGTTGACGCGAAAACGGGTTCACGATTCTGTCTCTTTCGTAGCGGTTGCAACGATTCCGGGGCGTTTTTGCTAAGCGGTACGCTAAGAAAATGTTCCATATCGGTAAAGAGAAAAAAGAGGGTGAAATAGCAAAAGGGTGAAGCCACGCATATCTCAGGGGCGTAGTCAGTGACCTCCTATGGCGGGTGCACACCAGGATACCATCAGGGTGCCCCACGATATCCCGTGGTGCCTCTCTCCATCGAATTATCTTCGCGGGTGGTTAGCCGTCTCTTCTTGTTTTTTTTTTTTTCTTTCTTTTTCTGTTTCTTTTTTTTTCTTTTTTTTTTTTTTTGACGCGCACTCCTTTCCACTGTGACCGATGATTACCGATCTCTCATCTGCTTTCATCGTCGTACCTTCTAACTAACACCTTTAAGACGATTCATTGCGCCGTTTTTGTTTCCTCGTGTTTTCTATAGAATTTGATCATTTCTATCAGTAATAGATTAAATTATCAACGACAGGTAGTAATAAGTATTGACATAATAACGACTAGGTATAGGAAAAGTGAAAAGACGTTCGGTGAGATTTTCACGAGGTTTTCACCGTTAGAATTAATTCTAATTTATCGGTGACAACCGTTGATAAATATATTGAAATAATAACGGCTAGGTATAGGAAAAGAGAAAATGAGATTTAATGAGATTTTCATGGCAATATCTTCGTTGGAATTTATTTCACTTGATCGAGATAATGATTGGACATTATTTGTGTTATTACAATGTTAAACAGTTTTTTTTTTCTTTTTTTTTTTTTTAAGGATAATTATGATATACTCGAAGAGTCTTAGAGAATTTACAATAACGGTAGGATGTTATAATCAATTTCAAACGCATGTTAATATTTTTCTTTGCTTATGACAGTTCGATAATGGAACGGAGAACTTCGATGAAATGATTTCTTGGGATACTTAGAAACCATCCACGTGCCGAACTCGTCGTGCGATTGACTCAAGTTTCGTAGGTTGTCAATTAATCTCGAGATTAAAACGAAAAATTTTGTCCGTAATGATTGAGTCAAGAGAGAGAAAGAGAGCACACAGAGAGAGAGAGAGAGAGAGAGAGAGAGAGAGAGAGAGAGAGAGAGAGAGAGAGAGAGAGAGAGAGACAGAAAGAGAGAGACAGAGAGACAAATAATTTCGAACAGTCGCGCGGGGTAGAATAGTCCTCGAAAGAGGAAGGGAAGGAACAAATAAGAATGATAATTATTGTAATCTCGGCGACGGTGGGAGGACAGCTGGGAGGTCCTGCTACTCTCCTCACCTCAGCCGTATCTAATATCGGACGCTACCGCTGAATTATCTTCTCAGGAGGTCCATTCCTTTAATTTATATTATTATTTAACTCGTCCGTAATCGAGATCACGGCGTGAAAGACGGGGAAGAGACGGTCTAGTCACGCCTCGTCTCTGTTAAACGGATGTCCGGGATGAGAATTACACTCTCTGTACTCTTCTTGTGAATAGTCGATTAGATTTTTTCTAACATTCCATCGTTTATCGTCGTATTGGAATAGCCATTAAAAAAAAAAAAAAGAAAGAAAAAAAAAGAGAGAGAGAGAGAGAAAAAAGGGATGCATTTTTCTTTTTTTTTTTTTTTGCCTTTTTATTGTAATTATATCAGAGGAAAGTTTTTTATTTAAATCTCCTTATCCATTACCATCCGGTATTTAATGCTGTCGAATCGTATCTGTTTTTGTTCCATCGTTTCTTTTTTCTCTCTTTTTTTTTTTTTTATAATTAATATACAACTATTTTATAAATATTGATTTTTAATGTCTTCGACGTTGGAACGTTAAAACTCATGAGATATCCTATAATATTCTAGAAGCTATAATGGTTTTAATATGCTTATAGGTATAGGTATATCGCACATAGACATATGAATTTTTCCAATGATTTCAACACCTTTTTTGCATAATAATTTTTCTCTCTTGGTATCTACAAAATGCTTAGGTATAACGAATCGTTCAATATCGTATCACGATTTAACATTTAACAACCTACACGTTTCCGCGATAGTTGCAACCGGATTATAGCTTCAACGCGTCTCAGACAAACCGTGTCATTTAGCTATTATATCAACGATCGATCGTGGTAGGAGCGTTATAATAAAATTGGTAAACAATACGAGGCCGTGCTCGAGCATCTAATAATCACGTATCTAGAATGGATCTATTTACGCGTAGCACCTTTCGCAATGCCACCGACGTTTGTAAGTGCTTGCATTGAAACGACGAAGATATTATTCTCTTGAGAATATTTCAACGTGATTATATATTTAACCTCCGCCTCGAACGAACCTAGTCTTATGTTCTTAGCCTTTTATCGATAAATTCGCACTTTGACGTTTTAACGCTCTACAACGTCTCTATGTAATTTTTAAATCGCACACTCGTACATGCATGTCTACTCGCGTAGGTATATTTTTTAACTTCATTTCTTTCTTTTT